>NW_027395284.1:3927283-4006807 GCF_027580225.2 Misgurnus anguillicaudatus | reverse complement strand
AGTTTAGAGTGAAAAATCAACGTTTCAGGCTGAAATGTGACTTTTCATGCAAAAGTGCCCAACTCTGCTTAAAATGCTTACAGGAGCATTCTAAGCCGTTTAAAGTGATTTCCAGCTCAGAAAAGCAGTTTGGAGTGAAAAATCAACGTTTCAGGCTGAAATGTGACTTTTCTTGCAAAAAGTGCACAACTCTGCTTAAAATGCTTACAGGAGCATTCTAACGATGAAACAAGCCGTTTAAAGTGATTTCCAGCTCAGAAAAGCAGTTTAGAGTGAAAAATCAACGTTTCAGGCTGAAATGTGACTTTTCATGCAAAAGTGCCCAACTCTGCTTAAAATGCTTACAGGAGCATTCTAAGCCGTTTAAAGTGATTTCCAGCTCAGAAAAGCAGTTTAGAGTGAAAAATCAACGTTTCAGGCTGAAATGTGACTTTTCATGCAAAAGTGCCCAACTTTGCTTAAAATGCTTACAGGAGCATTCTAAGCCGTTTAAAGTGATTTCCAGCTCAGAAAAGCAGTTTAGAGTGAAAAATCAACGTTTCAGGCTGAAATGTGACTTTTCATGCAAAAGTGCCCAACTCTGCTTAAAATGCTTACAGGAGCATTCTAAGCCGTTTAAAGTGATTTCCAGCTCAGAAAAGCAGTTTGGAGTGAAAAATCAACGTTTCAGGCCGAAATGTGACTTTTCATGCAAAAGTGCACAACTTTGCTTAAAATGCTTACAGGAGCATTCTAACGATGAAACAAGCCGTTTAAAGTGATTTCCAGCTCAGAAAAGCAGTTTAGAGTGAAAAATCAACGTTTCAGGCTGAAATGTGACTTTTCATGCAAAAGTGCCCAACTCTGCTTAAAATGCTTACAGGAGCATTCTAAGCCGTTTAAAGTGATTTCCAGCTCAGAAAAGCAGTTTGGAGTGAAAAATCAACGTTTCAGGCTGAAATGTGACTTTTCATGCAAAAGTGCACAACTCTGCTTAAAATGCTTACAGGAGCATTCTAAGCCGTTTAAAGTGATTTCCAGCTCAGAAAAGCAGTTTGGAGTGAAAAATCAACGTTTCAGGCTGAAATGTCACTTTTCATGCAAAAGTGCACAACTCTGCTTAAAAAGCTCACAGGAGCATTCTAACGATGAAACAAGCCGTTTAAAGTGATTTCCAGCTCAGAAAAGCAGTTTGGAGTGAAAAATCAACATTTCAGGCTGAAATGTCACTTTTCATGCAAAAGTGCACAACTCTGCTTAAAAAGCTCTCAGGAGCATTCTAACGATGAAACAAGCCGTTTAAAGTGATTTCCAGCTCAGAAAAGCAGTTTAGAGAGAAAAATCAACGTTTTAGGCTGAAATGTCACTTTTCATGCAAAAGTGCACAACTCTGCTTAAAATGCTTACAGGAGCATTCTAAGCCGTTTAAAGTGATTTCCAGCTCAGAAAAGCAGTTTAGAGTGAAAAATCAACGTTTCAGGCTGAAATGTGACTTTTCATGCAAAAGTGCCCAACTCTGCTTAAAATGCTTACAGGAGCATTCTAAGCCGTTTAAAGTGATTTCCAGCTCAGAAAAGCAGTTTGGAGTGAAAAAATCAACGTTTCATGCTGAAATGTGACTTTTCATGCAAAAGTGCACAACTCTGCTTAAAATGCTTACAGGAGCATTCTAAGCCGTTTAAAGTGATTTCCAGCTCAGAAAAGCAGTTTGGAGTGAAAAATCAACGTTTCAGGCTGAAATGTCACTTTTCATGCAAAAGTGCACAACTCTGCTTAAAAAGCTCACAGGAGCATTCTAACGATGAAACAAGCCGTTTAAAGTGATTTCCAGCTCAGAAAAAGCAGTTTGGAGTGAAAAATCAACATTTCAGGCTGAAATGTCACTTTTCATGCAAAAGTGCACAACTCTGCTTAAAATGCTTACAGGAGCATTCTAAGCCGTTTTAAAGTGATTTCCAGCTCAGAAAAGCAGTTTAGAGTGAAAAATCAACGTTTCAGGCTGAAATGTGACTTTTCATGCAAAAGTGCCCAACTCTGCTTAAAATGCTTACAGGAGCATTCTAAGCCGTTTAAAGTGATTTCCAGCTCAGAAAAGCAGTTTGGAGTGAAAAATCAACGTTTCATGCTGAAATGTGACTTTTCATGCAAAAGTGCACAACTCTGCTTAAAATGCTTACAGGAGCATTCTAAGCCGTTTAAAGTGATTTCCAGCTCAGAAAAGCAGTTTAGAGTCAAAAATCAACGTTTCAGGCTGAAATGTGACTTTTCATGCAAAAGTGCCCAACTCTGCTTAAAATGCTTACAGGAGCATTCTAAGCCGTTTAAAGTGATTTCCAGCTCAGAAAAGCAGTTTGGAGTGAAAAATCAACGTTTCAGGCTGAAATGTCACTTTTCATGCAAAAGTGCACAACTCTGCTTAAAAAGCTCACAGGAGCATTCTAACGATGAAACAAGCCGTTTAAAGTGATTTCCAGCTCAGAAAGCAGTTTAGAGAGAAAAATCAACGTTTCAGGCTGAAATGTCACTTTTCATGCAAAAGTGCACAACTCTGCTTAAAAAGCTCTCAGGAGCATTCTAACGATGAAACAAGCCGTTTAAAGTGATTTCCAGCTCAGAAAAGCAGTTTAGAGAGAAAAATCAACGTTTTAGGCTGAAATGTCACTTTTCATGCAAAAGTGCACAACTCTGCTTAAAATGCTTACAGGAGCATTCTAAGCCGTTTAAAGTGATTTCCAGCTCAGAAAAGCAGTTTAGAGTGAAAAATCAACGTTTCAGGCTGAAATGTGACTTTTCATGCAAAAGTGCCCAACTCTGCTTAAAATGCTTACAGGAGCATTCTAAGCCGTTTAAAGTGATTTCCAGCTCAGAAAAGCAGTTTGGAGTGAAAAATCAACGTTTCAGGCCGAAATGTGACTTTTCATGCAAAAGTGCACAACTTTGCTTAAAATGCTTACAGGAGCATTCTAACGATGAAACAAGCCGTTTTAAAGTGATTTCCAGCTCAGAAAAGCAGTTTAGAGTGAAAAAATCAACGTTTCAGGCTGAAATGTGACTTTTCATGCAAAAGTGCCCAACTCTGCTTAAAATGCTTACAGGAGCATTCTAAGCCGTTTAAAGTGATTTCCAGCTCAGAAAAGCAGTTTGGAGTGAAAAATCAACGTTTCAGGCTGAAATGTGACTTTTCATGCAAAAGTGCACAACTCTGCTTAAAAAGCTCTCAGGAGCATTCTAACGATGAAACAAGCCGTTTAAAGTGATTTCCAGCTCAGAAAAGCAGTTTAGAGAGAAAAATCAACGTTTTAGGCTGAAATGTCACTTTTCATGCAAAAGTGCACAACTCTGCTTAAAATGCTTACAGGAGCATTCTAAGCCGTTTAAAGTGATTTCCAGCTCAGAAAAGCAGTTTAGAGTGAAAAATCAACGTTTCAGGCTGAAATGTGACTTTTCATGCAAAAGTGCCCAACTCTGCTTAAAATGCTTACAGGAGCATTCTAAGCCGTTTAAAGTGATTTCCAGCTCAGAAAAGCAGTTTGGAGTGAAAAATCAACGTTTCAGGCTGAAATGTCACTTTTCATGCAAAAGTGCACAACTCTGCTTAAAAAGCTCACAGGAGCATTCTAACGATGAAACAAGCCGTTTAAAGTGATTTCCAGCTCAGAAAAGCAGTTTAGAGAGAAAAATCAACGTTTCAGGCTGAAATGTCACTTTTCATGCAAAAGTGCACAACTCTGCTTAAAAAGCTCTCAGGAGCATTCTAACGATGAAACAAGCCGTTTAAAGTGATTTCCAGCTCAGAAAAGCAGTTTAGAGAGAAAAATCAACGTTTTAGGCTGAAATGTCACTTTTCATGCAAAAGTGCACAACTCTGCTTAAAATGCTTACAGGAGCATTCTAAGCCGTTTAAAGTGATTTCCAGCTCAGAAAAGCAGTTTAGAGTGAAAAATCAACGTTTCAGGCTGAAATGTGACTTTTCATGCAAAAGTGCCCAACTCTGCTTAAAATGCTTACAGGAGCATTCTAAGCCGTTTAAAGTGATTTCCAGCTCAGAAAAGCAGTTTGGAGTGAAAAATCAACGTTTCAGGCCGAAATGTGACTTTTCATGCAAAAGTGCACAACTTTGCTTAAAATGCTTACAGGAGCATTCTAACGATGAAACAAGCCGTTTAAAGTGATTTCCAGCTCAGAAAAGCAGTTTAGAGTGAAAAATCAACGTTTCAGGCTGAAATGTGACTTTTCATGCAAAAGTGCCCAACTCTGCTTAAAATGCTTACAGGAGCATTCTAAGCCGTTTAAAGTGATTTCCAGCTCAGAAAAGCAGTTTGGAGTGAAAAATCAACGTTTCAGGCTGAAATGTGACTTTTCATGCAAAAGTGCACAACTCTGCTTAAAAAGCTCTCAGGAGCATTCTAACGATGAAACAAGCCGTTTAAAGTGATTTCCAGCTCAGAAAAGCAGTTTAGAGAGAAAAATCAACGTTTTAGGCTGAAATGTCACTTTTCATGCAAAAGTGCACAACCTCTGCTTAAAATGCTTACAGGAGCATTCTAAGCCGTTTAAAGTGATTTCCAGCTCAGAAAAGCAGTTTAGAGTGAAAAATCAACGTTTCAGGCTGAAATGTGACTTTTCATGCAAAAGTGCCCAACTCTGCTTAAAATGCTTACAGGAGCATTCTAAGCCGTTTAAAGTGATTTCCAGCTCAGAAAAGCAGTTTGGAGTGAAAAATCAACGTTTCAGGCTGAAATGTCACTTTTCATGCAAAAGTGCACAACTCTGCTTAAAAAGCTCACAGGAGCATTCTAACGACGAAACAAGCCGTTTAAAGTGATTTCCAGCTCAGAAAAGCAGTTTAGAGAGAAAAATCAACGTTTCAGGCTGAAATGTCACTTTTCATGCAAAAGTGCACAACTCTGCTTAAAAAGCTCTCAGGAGCATTCTAACGATGAAACAAGCCGTTTAAAGTGATTTCCAGCTCAGAAAAGCAGTTTAGAGAGAAAAATCAACGTTTTAGGCTGAAATGTCACTTTTCATGCAAAAGTGCACAACTCTGCTTAAAATGCTTACAGGAGCATTCTAAGCCGTTTAAAGTGATTTCCAGCTCAGAAAAGCAGTTTAGAGTGAAAAATCAACGTTTCAGGCTGAAATGTGACTTTTCATGCAAAAGTGCCCAACTCTGCTTAAAATGCTTACAGGAGCATTCTAAGCCGTTTAAAGTGATTTCCAGCTCAGAAAAGCAGTTTGGAGTGAAAAATCAACGTTTCATGCTGAAATGTGACTTTTCATGCAAAAGTGCACAACTCTGCTTAAAATGCTTACAGGAGCATTCTAAGCCGTTTAAAGTGATTTCCAGCTCAGAAAAGCAGTTTAGAGTCAAAAATCAACGTTTCAGGCTGAAATGTGACTTTTCATGCAAAAGTGCCCAACTCTGCTTTAAATGCTTACAGGAGCATTCTAAGCCGTTTAAAGTGATTTCCAGCTCAGAAAAGCAGTTTAGAGTGAAAAATCAACGTTTCAGGCTGAAATGTGACTTTTCATGCAAAAGTGCCCAACTCTGCTTAAAATGCTTACAGGAGCATTCTAAGCCGTTTAAAGTGATTTCCAGCTCAGAAAAGCAGTTTGGAGTGAAAAATCAACGTTTCAGGCTGAAATGTGACTTTTCTTGCAAAAGTGCACAACTCTGCTTAAAATGCTTACAGGAGCATTCTAAGCCGTTTAAAGTGATTTCCAGCTCAGAAAAGCAGTTTGGAGTGAAAAATCAACGTTTCAGGCTGAAATGTCACTTTTCATGCAAAAGTGCACAACTCTGCTTAAAAAGCTCACAGGAGCATTCTAACGATGAAACAAGCCGTTTAAAGTGATTTCCAGCTCAGAAAAGCAGTTTGGAGTGAAAAATCAACATTTCAGGCTGAAATGTCACTTTTCATGCAAAAGTGCACAACTCTGCTTAAAATGCTTACAGGAGCATTCTAAGCCGTTTAAAGTGATTTCCAGCTCAGAAAAGCAGTTTAGAGTGAAAAATCAACGTTTCAGGCTGAAATGTGACTTTTCATGCAAAAGTGCCCAACTCTGCTTAAAATGCTTACAGGAGCATTCTAAGCCGTTTAAAGTGATTTCCAGCTCAGAAAAGCAGTTTGGAGTGAAAAATCAACGTTTCATGCTGAAATGTGACTTTTCATGCAAAAGTGCACAACTCTGCTTAAAATGCTTACAGGAGCATTCTAAGCCGTTTAAAGTGATTTCCAGCTCAGAAAAGGAGTTTAGAGTCAAAAATCAACGTTTCAGGCTGAAATGTGACTTTTCATGCAAAAGTGCCCAACTCTGCTTAAAATGCTTACAGGAGCATTCTAAGCCGTTTAAAGTGATTTCCAGCTCAGAAAAGCAGTTTGGAGTGAAAAATCAACGTTTCAGGCTGAAATGTCACTTTTCATGCAAAAGTGCACAACTCTGCTTAAAAAGCTCACAGGAGCATTCTAACGATGAAACAAGCCGTTTAAAGTGATTTCCAGCTCAGAAAAGCAGTTTAGAGAGAAAAATCAACGTTTCAGGCTGAAATGTCACTTTTCATGCAAAAGTGCACAACTCTGCTTAAAAAGCTCTCAGGAGCATTCTAACGATGAAACAAGCCGTTTAAAGTGATTTCCAGCTCAGAAAAGCAGTTTAGAGAGAAAAATCAACGTTTTAGGCTGAAATGTCACTTTTCATGCAAAAGTGCACAACTCTGCTTAAAATGCTTACAGGAGCATTCTAAGCCGTTTAAAGTGATTTCCAGCTCAGAAAAGCAGTTTAGAGTGAAAAATCAACGTTTCAGGCTGAAATGTGACTTTTCATGCAAAAGTGCCCAACTCTGCTTAAAATGCTTACAGGAGCATTCTAAGCCGTTTAAAGTGATTTCCAGCTCAGAAAAGCAGTTTGGAGTGAAAAATCAACGTTTCAGGCCGAAATGTGACTTTTCATGCAAAAGTGCACAACTTTGCTTAAAATGCTTACAGGAGCATTCTAACGATGAAACAAGCCGTTTAAAGTGATTTCCAGCTCAGAAAAGCAGTTTAGAGTGAAAAATCAACGTTTCAGGCTGAAATGTGACTTTTCATGCAAAAGTGCCCAACTCTGCTTAAAATGCTTACAGGAGCATTCTAAGCCGTTTAAAGTGATTTCCAGCTCAGAAAAGCAGTTTGGAGTGAAAAATCAACGTTTCAGGCTGAAATGTGACTTTTCATGCAAAAGTGCACAACTCTGCTTAAAAAGCTCTCAGGAGCATTCTAACGATGAAACAAGCCGTTTAAAGTGATTTCCAGCTCAGAAAAGCAGTTTAGAGAGAAAAATCAACGTTTTAGGCTGAAATGTCACTTTTCATGCAAAAGTGCACAACTCTGCTTAAAATGCTTACAGGAGCATTCTAAGCCGTTTAAAGTGATTTCCAGCTCAGAAAAGCAGTTTAGAGTGAAAAATCAACGTTTCAGGCTGAAATGTGACTTTTCATGCAAAAGTGCCCAACTCTGCTTAAAATGCTTACAGGAGCATTCTAAGCCGTTTAAAGTGATTTCCAGCTCAGAAAAGCAGTTTGGAGTGAAAAATCAACGTTTCAGGCTGAAATGTCACTTTTCATGCAAAAGTGCACAACTCTGCTTAAAAAGCTCACAGGAGCATTCTAACGATGAAACAAGCCGTTTAAAGTGATTTCCAGCTCAGAAAAGCAGTTTAGAGAGAAAAATCAACGTTTCAGGCTGAAATGTCACTTTTCATGCAAAAGTGCACAACTCTGCTTAAAAAGCTCTCAGGAGCATTCTAACGATGAAACAAGCCGTTTAAAGTGATTTCCAGCTCAGAAAAGCAGTTTAGAGAGAAAAATCAACGTTTTAGGCTGAAATGTCACTTTTCATGCAAAAGTGCACAACTCTGCTTAAAATGCTTACAGGAGCATTCTAAGCCGTTTAAAGTGATTTCCAGCTCAGAAAAGCAGTTTAGAGTGAAAAATCAACGTTTCAGGCTGAAATGGGACTTTTCATGCAAAAGTGCCCAACTCTGCTTAAAATGCTTACAGGAGCATTCTAAGCCGTTTAAAGTGATTTCCAGCTCAGAAAAGCAGTTTGGAGTGAAAAATCAACGTTTCATGCTGAAATGTGACTTTTCATGCAAAAGTGCACAACTCTGCTTAAAATGCTTACAGGAGCATTCTAAGCCGTTTAAAGTGATTTCCAGCTCAGAAAAGCAGTTTAGAGTCAAAAATCAACGTTTCAGGCTGAAATGTGACTTTTCATGCAAAAGTGCCCAACTCTGCTTAAAATGCTTACAGGAGCATTCTAAGCCGTTTAAAGTGATTTCCAGCTCAGAAAAGCAGTTTAGAGTGAAAAATCAACGTTTCAGGCTGAAATGTGACTTTTCATGCAAAAGTGCCCAACTCTGCTTAAAATGCTTACAGGAGCATTCTAAGCCGTTTAAAGTGATTTCCAGCTCAGAAAAGCAGTTTGGAGTGAAAAATCAACGTTTCAGGCTGAAATGTGACTTTTCATGCAAAAGTGCACAACTCTGCTTAAAAAGCTCTCAGGAGCATTCTAACGATGAAACAAGCCGTTTAAAGTGATTTCCAGCTCAGAAAAGCAGTTTAGAGAGAAAAATCAACGTTTTAGGCTGAAATGTCACTTTTCATGCAAAAGTGCACAACTCTGCTTAAAATGCTTACAGGAGCATTCTAAGCCGTTTAAAGTGATTTCCAGCTCAGAAAAGCAGTTTAGAGTGAAAAATCAACGTTTCAGGCTGAAATGTGACTTTTCATGCAAAAGTGCCCAACTCTGCTTAAAATGCTTACAGGAGCATTCTAAGCCGTTTAAAGTGATTTCCAGCTCAGAAAAGCAGTTTGGAGTGAAAAATCAACGTTTCAGGCTGAAATGTCACTTTTCATGCAAAAGTGCACAACTCTGCTTAAAAAGCTCACAGGAGCATTCTAACGATGAAACAAGCCGTTTAAAGTGATTTCCAGCTCAGAAAAGCAGTTTAGAGAGAAAAATCAACGTTTCAGGCTGAAATGTCACTTTTCATGCAAAAGTGCACAACTCTGCTTAAAAAGCTCTCAGGAGCATTCTAACGATGAAACAAGCCGTTTAAAGTGATTTCCAGCTCAGAAAAGCAGTTTAGAGAGAAAAATCAACGTTTTAGGCTGAAATGTCACTTTTCATGCAAAAGTGCACAACTCTGCTTAAAATGCTTACAGGAGCATTCTAAGCCGTTTAAAGTGATTTCCAGCTCAGAAAAGCAGTTTAGAGTGAAAAATCAACGTTTCAGGCTGAAATGTGACTTTTCATGCAAAAGTGCCCAACTCTGCTTAAAATGCTTACAGGAACATTCTAAGCCGTTTAAAGTGATTTCCAGCTCAGAAAAGCAGTTTGGAGTGAAAAATCAACGTTTCAGGCCGAAATGTGACTTTTCATGCAAAAGTGCACAACTTTGCTTAAAATGCTTACAGGAGCATTCTAACGATGAAACAAGCCGTTTAAAGTGATTTCCAGCTCAGAAAAGCAGTTTAGAGTGAAAAATCAACGTTTCAGGCTGAAATGTGACTTTTCATGCAAAAGTGCCCAACTCTGCTTAAAATGCTTACAGGAGCATTCTAAGCCGTTTAAAGTGATTTCCAGCTCAGAAAAGCAGTTTGGAGTGAAAAATCAACGTTTCAGGCTGAAATGTGACTTTTCATGCAAAAGTGCACAACTCTGCTTAAAAAGCTCTCAGGAGCATTCTAACGATGAAACAAGCCGTTTAAAGTGATTTCCAGCTCAGAAAAGCAGTTTAGAGAGAAAAATCAACGTTTTAGGCTGAAATGTCACTTTTCATGCAAAAGTGCACAACTCTGCTTAAAATGCTTACAGGAGCATTCTAAGCCGTTTAAAGTGATTTCCAGCTCAGAAAAGCAGTTTAGAGTGAAAAATCAACGTTTCAGGCTGAAATGTGACTTTTCATGCAAAAGTGCCCAACTCTGCTTAAAATGCTTACAGGAGCATTCTAAGCCGTTTAAAGTGATTTCCAGCTCAGAAAAGCAGTTTGGAGTGAAAAATCAACGTTTCAGGCTGAAATGTCACTTTTCATGCAAAAGTGCACAACTCTGCTTAAAAAGCTCACAGGAGCATTCTAACGATGAAACAAGCCGTTTAAAGTGATTTCCAGCTCAGAAAAGCAGTTTAGAGAGAAAAATCAACGTTTCAGGCTGAAATGTCACTTTTCATGCAAAAGTGCACAACTCTGCTTAAAAAGCTCTCAGGAGCATTCTAACGATGAAACAAGCCGTTTAAAGTGATTTCCAGCTCAGAAAAGCAGTTTAGAGAGAAAAATCAACGTTTTAGGCTGAAATGTCACTTTTCATGCAAAAGTGCACAACTCTGCTTAAAATGCTTACAGGAGCATTCTAAGCCGTTTAAAGTGATTTCCAGCTCAGAAAAGCAGTTTAGAGTGAAAAATCAACGTTTCAGGCTGAAATGTGACTTTTCATGCAAAAGTGCCCAACTCTGCTTAAAATGCTTACAGGAGCATTCTAAGCCGTTTAAAGTGATTTCCAGCTCAGAAAAGCAGTTTGGAGTGAAAAATCAACGTTTCATGCTGAAATGTGACTTTTCATGCAAAAGTGCACAACTCTGCTTAAAATGCTTACAGGAGCATTCTAAGCCGTTTAAAGTGATTTCCAGCTCAGAAAAGCAGTTTAGAGTCAAAAATCAACGTTTCAGGCTGAAATGTGACTTTTCATGCAAAAGTGCCCAACTCTGCTTAAAATGCTTACAGGAGCATTCTAAGCCGTTTAAAGTGATTTCCAGCTCAGAAAAGCAGTTTAGAGTGAAAAATCAACGTTTCAGGCTGAAATGTGACTTTTCATGCAAAAGTGCCCAACTCTGCTTAAAATGCTTACAGGAGCATTCTAAGCCGTTTAAAGTGATTTCCAGCTCAGAAAAGCAGTTTGGAGTGAAAAATCAACGTTTCAGGCTGAAATGTGACTTTTCTTGCAAAAGTGCACAACTCTGCTTAAAATGCTTACAGGAGCATTCTAAGCCGTTTAAAGTGATTTCCAGCTCAGAAAAGCAGTTTGGAGTGAAAAATCAACGTTTCAGGCTGAAATGTCACTTTTCATGCAAAAGTGCACAACTCTGCTTAAAAAGCTCACAGGAGCATTCTAACGATGAAACAAGCCGTTTAAAGTGATTTCCAGCTCAGAAAAGCAGTTTGGAGTGAAAAATCAACATTTCAGGCTGAAATGTCACTTTTCATGCAAAAGTGCACAACTCTGCTTAAAATGCTTACAGGAGCATTCTAAGCCGTTTAAAGTGATTTCCAGCTCAGAAAAGCAGTTTAGAGTGAAAAATCAACGTTTCAGGCTGAAATGTGACTTTTCATGCAAAAGTGCCCAACTCTGCTTAAAATGCTTACAGGAGCATTCTAAGCCGTTTAAAGTGATTTCCAGCTCAGAAAAGCAGTTTGGAGTGAAAAATCAACGTTTCATGCTGAAATGTGACTTTTCATGCAAAAGTGCACAACTCTGCTTAAAATGCTTACAGGAGCATTCTAAGCCGTTTAAAGTGATTTCCAGCTCAGAAAAGCAGTTTAGAGTCAAAAATCAACGTTTCAGGCTGAAATGTGACTTTTCATGCAAAAGTGCCCAACTCTGCTTAAAATGCTTACAGGAGCATTCTAAGCCGTTTAAAGTGATTTCCAGCTCAGAAAAGCAGTTTAGAGTGAAAAATCAACGTTTCAGGCTGAAATGTGACTTTTCATGCAAAAGTGCCCAACTCTGCTTAAAATGCTTACAGGAGCATTCTAAGCCGTTTAAAGTGATTTCCAGCTCAGAAAAGCAGTTTAGAGTGAAAAATCAACGTTTCAGGCTGAAATGTGACTTTTCATGCAAAAGTGCCCAACTTTGCTTAAAATGCTTACAGGAGCATTCTAAGCCGTTTAAAGTGATTTCCAGCTCAGAAAAGCAGTTTAGAGTGAAAAATCAACGTTTCAGGCTGAAATGTGACTTTTCATGCAAAAGTGCCCAACTCTGCTTAAAATGCTTACAGGAGCATTCTAAGCCGTTTAAAGTGATTTCCAGCTCAGAAAAGCAGTTTGGAGTGAAAAATCAACGTTTCAGGCCGAAATGTGACTTTTCATGCAAAAGTGCACAACTTTGCTTAAAATGCTTACAGGAGCATTCTAACGATGAAACAAGCCGTTTAAAGTGATTTCCAGCTCAGAAAAGCAGTTTAGAGTCAAAAATCAACGTTTCAGGCTGAAATGTGACTTTTCATGCAAAAGTGCCCAACTCTGCTTAAAATGCTTACAGGAGCATTCTAAGCCGTTTAAAGTGATTTCCAGCTCAGAAAAGCAGTTTAGAGTGAAAAATCAACGTTTCAGGCTGAAATGTGACTTTTTATGCAAAAGTGCCCAACTCTGCTTAAAATGCTTACAGGAGCATTCTAAGCCGTTTAAAGTGATTTCCAGCTCAGAAAAGCAGTTTGGAGTGAAAAATCAACGTTTCAGGCTGAAATGTGACTTTTCTTGCAAAAGTGCACAACTCTGCTTAAAATGCTTACAGGAGCATTCTAACGATGAAACAAGCCGTTTAAAGTGATTTCCAGCTCAGAAAAGCAGTTTAGAGTGAAAAATCAACGTTTCAGGCTGAAATGTGACTTTTCATGCAAAAGTGCCCAACTCTGCTTAAAATGCTTACAGGAGCATTCTAAGCCGTTTAAAGTGATTTCCAGCTCAGAAAAGCAGTTTAGAGTGAAAAATCAACGTTTCAGGCTGAAATGTGACTTTTCATGCAAAAGTGCCCAACTTTGCTTAAAATGCTTACAGGAGCATTCTAAGCCGTTTAAAGTGATTTCCAGCTCAGAAAAGCAGTTTAGAGTGAAAAATCAACGTTTCAGGCTGAAATGTGACTTTTCATGCAAAAGTGCCCAACTCTGCTTAAAATGCTTACAGGAGCATTCTAAGCCGTTTAAAGTGATTTCCAGCTCAGAAAAGCAGTTTGGAGTGAAAAATCAACGTTTCAGGCCGAAATGTGACTTTTCATGCAAAAGTGCACAACTTTGCTTAAAATGCTTAACAGGAGCATTCTAACGATGAAACAAGCCGTTTAAAGTGATTTCCAGCTCAGAAAAGCAGTTTAGAGTGAAAAATCAACGTTTCAGGCTGAAATGTGACTTTTCATGCAAAAGTGCCCAACTCTGCTTAAAATGCTTACAGGAGCATTCTAAGCCGTTTAAAGTGATTTCCAGCTCAGAAAAGCAGTTTGGAGTGAAAAATCAACGTTTCAGGCTGAAATGTGACTTTTCATGCAAAAGTGCACAACTCTGCTTAAAATGCTTACAGGAGCATTCTAAGCCGTTTAAAGTGATTTCCAGCTCAGAAAAGCAGTTTGGAGTGAAAAATCAACGTTTCAGGCTGAAATGTCACTTTTCATGCAAAAGTGCACAACTCTGCTTAAAAAGCTCACAGGAGCATTCTAACGATGAAACAAGCCGTTTAAAGTGATTTCCAGCTCAGAAAAGCAGTTTGGAGTGAAAAATCAACATTTCAGGCTGAAATGTCACTTTTTCATGCAAAAGTGCACAACTCTGCTTAAAAAGCTCTCAGGAGCATTCTAACGATGAAAACAAGCCGTTTAAAGTGATTTCCAGCTCAGAAAAGCAGTTTAGAGAGAAAAATCAACGTTTTAGGCTGAAATGTCACTTTTCATGCAAAAGTGCACAACTCTGCTTAAAATGCTTACAGGAGCATTCTAAGCCGTTTAAAGTGATTTCCAGCTCAGAAAAGCAGTTTAGAGTGAAAAATCAACGTTTCAGGCTGAAATGTGACTTTTCATGCAAAAGTGCCCAACTCTGCTTAAAATGCTTACAGGAGCATTCTAAGCCGTTTAAAGTGATTTCCAGCTCAGAAAAGCAGTTTGGAGTGAAAAATCAACGTTTCATGCTGAAATGTGACTTTTCATGCAAAAGTGCACAACTCTGCTTAAAATGCTTACAGGAGCATTCTAAGCCGTTTAAAGTGATTTCCAGCTCAGAAAAGCAGTTTAGAGTCAAAAATCAACGTTTCAGGCTGAAATGTGACTTTTCATGCAAAAGTGCCCAACTCTGCTTAAAATGCTTACAGGAGCATTCTAAGCCGTTTAAAGTGATTTCCAGCTCAGAAAAGCAGTTTAGAGTGAAAAATCAACGTTTCAGGCTGAAATGTGACTTTTCATGCAAAAGTGCCCAACTCTGCTTAAAATGCTTACAGGAGCATTCTAAGCCGTTTAAAGTGATTTCCAGCTCAGAAAAGCAGTTTGGAGTGAAAAATCAACGTTTCAGGCTGAAATGTGACTTTTCTTGCAAAAGTGCACAACTCTGCTTAAAATGCTTACAGGAGCATTCTAAGCCGTTTAAAGTGATTTCCAGCTCAGAAAAGCAGTTTGGAGTGAAAAATCAACGTTTCAGGCTGAAATGTCACTTTTCATGCAAAAGTGCACAACTCTGCTTAAAAAGCTCACAGGAGCATTCTAACGATGAAACAAGCCGTTTAAAAGTGATTTCCAGCTCAGAAAAGCAGTTTGGAGTGAAAAATCAACATTTCAGGCTGAAATGTCACTTTTCATGCAAAAGTGCACAACTCTGCTTAAAATGCTTACAGGAGCATTCTAAGCCGTTTAAAGTGATTTCCAGCTCAGAAAAGCAGTTTAGAGTGAAAAATCAACGTTTCAGGCTGAAATGTGACTTTTCATGCAAAAGTGCCCAACTCTGCTTAAAATGCTTACAGGAGCATTCTAAGCCGTTTAAAGTGATTTCCAGCTCAGAAAAGCAGTTTGGAGTGAAAAATCAACGTTTCATGCTGAAATGTGACTTTTCATGCAAAAGTGCACAACTCTGCTTAAAATGCTTACAGGAGCATTCTAAGCCGTTTAAAGTGATTTCCAGCTCAGAAAAGCAGTTTGGAGTGAAAAATCAACGTTTCAGGCTGAAATGTGACTTTTCTTGCAAAAGTGCACAACTCTGCTTAAAATGCTTACAGGAGCATTCTAACGATGAAACAAGCCGTTTAAAGTGATTTCCAGCTCAGAAAAGCAGTTTAGAGTGAAAAATCAACGTTTCAGGCTGAAATGTGACTTTTCATGCAAAAGTGCCCAACTCTGCTTAAAATGCTTACAGGAGCATTCTAAGCCGTTTAAAGTGATTTCCAGCTCAGAAAAGCAGTTTAGAGTGAAAAATCAACGTTTCAGGCTGAAATGTGACTTTTCATGCAAAAGTGCCCAACTTTGCTTAAAATGCTTACAGGAGCATTCTAAGCCGTTTAAAGTGATTTCCAGCTCAGAAAAGCAGTTTAGAGTGAAAAATCAACGTTTCAGGCTGAAATGTGACTTTTCATGCAAAAGTGCCCAACTCTGCTTAAAATGCTTACAGGAGCATTCTAAGCCGTTTAAAGTGATTTCCAGCTCAGAAAAGCAGTTTGGAGTGAAAAATCAACGTTTCAGGCCGAAATGTGACTTTTCATGCAAAAGTGCACAACTTTGCTTAAAATGCTTACAGGAGCATTCTAACGATGAAACAAGCCGTTTAAAGTGATTTCCAGCTCAGAAAAGCAGTTTAGAGTCAAAAATCAACGTTTCAGGCTGAAATGTGACTTTTCATGCAAAAGTGCCCAACTCTGCTTAAAATGCTTACAGGAGCATTCTAAGCCGTTTAAAGTGATTTCCAGCTCAGAAAAGCAGTTTAGAGTGAAAAATCAACGTTTCAGGCTGAAATGTGACTTTTCATGCAAAAGTGCCCAACTCTGCTTAAAATGCTTACAGGAGCATTCTAAGCCGTTTAAAGTGATTTCCAGCTCAGAAAAGCAGTTTGGAGTGAAAAATCAACGTTTCAGGCTGAAATGTGACTTTTCTTGCAAAAGTGCACAACTCTGCTTAAAATGCTTACAGGAGCATTCTAACGATGAAACAAGCCGTTTAAAGTGATTTCCAGCTCAGAAAAGCAGTTTAGAGTGAAAAATCAACGTTTCAGGCTGAAATGTGACTTTTCATGCAAAAGTGCCCAACTCTGCTTAAAATGCTTACAGGAGCATTCTAAGCCGTTTAAAGTGATTTCCAGCTCAGAAAAGCAGTTTAGAGTGAAAAATCAACGTTTCAGGCTGAAATGTGACTTTTCATGCAAAAGTGCCCAACTTTGCTTAAAATGCTTACAGGAGCATTCTAAGCCGTTTAAAGTGATTTCCAGCTCAGAAAAGCAGTTTAGAGTGAAAAATCAACGTTTCAGGCTGAAATGTGACTTTTCATGCAAAAGTGCCCAACTCTGCTTAAAATGCTTACAGGAGCATTCTAAGCCGTTTAAAGTGATTTCCAGCTCAGAAAAGCAGTTTGGAGTGAAAAATCAACGTTTCAGGCCGAAATGTGACTTTTCATGCAAAAGTGCACAACTTTGCTTAAAATGCTTACAGGAGCATTCTAACGATGAAACAAGCCGTTTAAAGTGATTTCCAGCTCAGAAAAGCAGTTTAGAGTGAAAAATCAACGTTTCAGGCTGAAATGTGACTTTTCATGCAAAAGTGCCCAACTCTGCTTAAAATGCTTACAGGAGCATTCTAAGCCGTTTAAAGTGATTTCCAGCTCAGAAAAGCAGTTTGGAGTGAAAAATCAACGTTTCAGGCTGAAATGTGACTTTTCATGCAAAAGTGCACAACTCTGCTTAAAATGCTTACAGGAGCATTCTAAGCCGTTTAAAGTGATTTCCAGCTCAGAAAAGCAGTTTGGAGTGAAAAATCAACGTTTCAGGCTGAAATGTCACTTTTCATGCAAAAGTGCACAACTCTGCTTAAAAAGCTCACAGGAGCATTCTAACGATGAAACAAGCCGTTTAAAGTGATTTCCAGCTCAGAAAAGCAGTTTGGAGTGAAAAATCAACATTTCAGGCTGAAATGTCACTTTTCATGCAAAAGTGCACAACTCTGCTTAAAAAGCTCTCAGGAGCATTCTAACGATGAAACAAGCCGTTTAAAGTGATTTCCAGCTCAGAAAAGCAGTTTAGAGAGAAAAATCAACGTTTTAGGCTGAAATGTCACTTTTCATGCAAAAGTGCACAACTCTGCTTAAAATGCTTACAGGAGCATTCTAAGCCGTTTAAAGTGATTTCCAGCTCAGAAAAGCAGTTTAGAGTGAAAAATCAACGTTTCAGGCTGAAATGTGACTTTTCATGCAAAAGTGCCCAACTCTGCTTAAAATGCTTACAGGAGCATTCTAAGCCGTTTAAAGTGATTTCCAGCTCAGAAAAGCAGTTTGGAGTGAAAAATCAACGTTTCATGCTGAAATGTGACTTTTCATGCAAAAGTGCACAACTCTGCTTAAAATGCTTACAGGAGCATTCTAAGCCGTTTAAAGTGATTTCCAGCTCAGAAAAGCAGTTTAGAGTCAAAAATCAACGTTTCAGGCTGAAATGTGACTTTTCATGCAAAAGTGCCCAACTCTGCTTAAAATGCTTACAGGAGCATTCTAAGCCGTTTAAAGTGATTTCCAGCTCAGAAAAGCAGTTTAGAGTGAAAAATCAACGTTTCAGGCTGAAATGTGACTTTTCATGCAAAAGTGCCCAACTCTGCTTAAAATGCTTACAGGAGCATTCTAAGCCGTTTAAAGTGATTTCCAGCTCAGAAAAGCAGTTTGGAGTGAAAAATCAACGTTTCAGGCTGAAATGTGACTTTTCTTGCAAAAGTGCACAACTCTGCTTAAAATGCTTACAGGAGCATTCTAAGCCGTTTAAAGTGATTTCCAGCTCAGAAAAGCAGTTTGGAGTGAAAAATCAACGTTTCAGGCTGAAATGTCACTTTTCATGCAAAAGTGCACAACTCTGCTTAAAAAGCTCACAGGAGCATTCTAACGATGAAACAAGCCGTTTAAAGTGATTTCCAGCTCAGAAAAGCAGTTTGGAGTGAAAAATCAACATTTCAGGCTGAAATGTCACTTTTCATGCAAAAGTGCACAACTCTGCTTAAAATGCTTACAGGAGCATTCTAAGCCGTTTAAAGTGATTTCCAGCTCAGAAAAGCAGTTTAGAGTGAAAAATCAACGTTTCAGGCTGAAATGTGACTTTTCATGCAAAAGTGCCCAACTCTGCTTAAAATGCTTACAGGAGCATTCTAAGCCGTTTAAAGTGATTTCCAGCTCAGAAAAGCAGTTTGGAGTGAAAAATCAACGTTTCATGCTGAAATGTGACTTTTCATGCAAAAGTGCACAACTCTGCTTAAAATGCTTACAGGAGCATTCTAAGCCGTTTAAAGTGATTTCCAGCTCAGAAAAGCAGTTTGGAGTGAAAAATCAACGTTTCAGGCTGAAATGTGACTTTTCTTGCAAAAGTGCACAACTCTGCTTAAAATGCTTACAGGAGCATTCTAACGATGAAACAAGCCGTTTAAAGTGATTTCCAGCTCAGAAAAGCAGTTTAGAGTGAAAAATCAACGTTTCAGGCTGAAATGTGACTTTTCATGCAAAAGTGCCCAACTCTGCTTAAAATGCTTACAGGAGCATTCTAAGCCGTTTAAAGTGATTTCCAGCTCAGAAAAGCAGTTTAGAGTGAAAAATCAACGTTTCAGGCTGAAATGTGACTTTTCATGCAAAAGTGCCCAACTTTGCTTAAAATGCTTACAGGAGCATTCTAAGCCGTTTAAAGTGATTTCCAGCTCAGAAAAGCAGTTTAGAGTGAAAAATCAACGTTTCAGGCTGAAATGTGACTTTTCATGCAAAAGTGCCCAACTCTGCTTAAAATGCTTACAGGAGCATTCTAAGCCGTTTAAAGTGATTTCCAGCTCAGAAAAGCAGTTTGGAGTGAAAAATCAACGTTTCAGGCCGAAATGTGACTTTTCATGCAAAAGTGCACAACTTTGCTTAAAATGCTTACAGGAGCATTCTAACGATGAAACAAGCCGTTTAAAGTGATTTCCAGCTCAGAAAAGCAGTTTAGAGTCAAAAATCAACGTTTCAGGCTGAAATGTGACTTTTCATGCAAAAGTGCCCAACTCTGCTTAAAATGCTTACAGGAGCATTCTAAGCCGTTTAAAGTGATTTCCAGCTCAGAAAAGCAGTTTAGAGTGAAAAATCAACGTTTCAGGCTGAAATGTGACTTTTCATGCAAAAGTGCCCAACTCTGCTTAAAATGCTTACAGGAGCATTCTAAGCCGTTTAAAGTGATTTCCAGCTCAGAAAAGCAGTTTGGAGTGAAAAATCAACGTTTCAGGCTGAAATGTGACTTTTCTTGCAAAAGTGCACAACTCTGCTTAAAATGCTTACAGGAGCATTCTAAGCCGTTTAAAGTGATTTCCAGCTCAGAAAAGCAGTTTAGAGTGAAAAATCAACGTTTCAGGCTGAAATGTGACTTTTCATGCAAAAGTGCCCAACTCTGCTTAAAATGCTTACAGGAGCATTCTAAGCCGTTTAAAGTGATTTCCAGCTCAGAAAAGCAGTTTGGAGTGAAAAATCAACGTTTCAGGCTGAAATGTGACTTTTCTTGCAAAAGTGCACAACTCTGCTTAAAATGCTTACAGGAGCATTCTAAGCCGTTTAAAGTGATTTCCAGCTCAGAAAAGCAGTTTGGAGTGAAAAATCAACGTTTCAGGCTGAAATGTGACTTTTCTTGCAAAAGTGCACAACTCTGCTTAAAATGCTTACAGGAGCATTCTAAGCCGTTTAAAGTGATTTCCAGCTCAGAAAAGCAGTTTAGAGTGAAAAATCAACGTTTCAGGCTGAAATGTGACTTTTCATGCAAAAGTGCCCAACTCTGCTTAAAATGCTTACAGGAGCATTCTAAGCCGTTTAAAGTGATTTCCAGCTCAGAAAAGCAGTTTGGAGTGAAAAATCAACGTTTCAGGCCGAAATGTGACTTTTCATGCAAAAGTGCACAACTTTGCTTAAAATGCTTACAGGAGCATTCTAACGATGAAACAAGCCGTTTAAAGTGATTTCCAGCTCAGAAAAGCAGTTTAGAGTGAAAAATCAACGTTTCAGGCTGAAATGTGACTTTTAATGTCACTTTTCATGCAAAAGTGCACAACTCTGCTTAAAATGCTTACAGGAGCATTCTAAGCCGTTTAAAGTGATTTCCAGCTCAGAAAAGCAGTTTAGAGTGAAAAATCAACGTTTCAGGCTGAAATGTGACTTTTCATGCAAAAGTGCCCAACTCTGCTTAAAATGCTTACAGGAGCATTCTAAGCCGTTTAAAGTGATTTCCAGCTCAGAAAAGCAGTTTGGAGTGAAAAATCAACGTTTCATGCTGAAATGTGACTTTTCATGCAAAATTGCACAACTCTGCTTAAAATGCTTACAGGAGCATTCTAAGCCGTTTAAAGTGATTTCCAGCTCAGAAAAGCAGTTTAGAGTCAAAAATCAACGTTTCAGGCTGAAATGTGACTTTTCATGCAAAAGTGCCCAACTCTGCTTAAAATGCTTACAGGAGCATTCTAAGCCGTTTAAAGTGATTTCCAGCTCAGAAAAGCAGTTTAGAGTGAAAAATCAACGTTTCAGGCTGAAATGTGACTTTTCATGCAAAAGTGCCCAACTCTGCTTAAAATGCTTACAGGAGCATTCTAAGCCGTTTAAAGTGATTTCCAGCTCAGAAAAGCAGTTTGGAGTGAAAAATCAACGTTTCAGGCTGAAATGTGACTTTTCTTGCAAAAGTGCACAACTCTGCTTAAAATGCTTACAGGAGCATTCTAACGATGAAACAAGCCGTTTAAAGTGATTTCCAGCTCAGAAAAGCAGTTTAGAGTGAAAAATCAACGTTTCAGGCTGAAATGTGACTTTTCATGCAAAAGTGCCCAACTCTGCTTAAAATGCTTACAGGAGCATTCTAAGCCGTTTAAAGTGATTTCCAGCTCAGAAAAGCAGTTTAGAGTGAAAAATCAACGTTTCAGGCTGAAATGTGACTTTTCATGCAAAAGTGCCCAACTTTGCTTAAAATGCTTACAGGAGCATTCTAAGCCGTTTAAAGTGATTTCCAGCTCAGAAAAGCAGTTTAGAGTGAAAAATCAACGTTTCAGGCTGAAATGTGACTTTTCATGCAAAAGTGCCCAACTCTGCTTAAAATGCTTACAGGAGCATTCTAAGCCGTTTAAAGTGATTTCCAGCTCAGAAAAGCAGTTTGGAGTGAAAAATCAACGTTTCAGGCCGAAATGTGACTTTTCATGCAAAAGTGCACAACTTTGCTTAAAATGCTTACAGGAGCATTCTAACGATGAAACAAGCCGTTTAAAGTGATTTCCAGCTCAGAAAAGCAGTTTAGAGTGAAAAATCAACGTTTCAGGCTGAAATGTGACTTTTCATGCAAAAGTGCCCAACTCTGCTTAAAATGCTTACAGGAGCATTCTAAGCCGTTTAAAGTGATTTCCAGCTCAGAAAAGCAGTTTGGAGTGAAAAATCAACGTTTCAGGCTGAAATGTGACTTTTCATGCAAAAGTGCACAACTCTGCTTAAAATGCTTACAGGAGCATTCTAAGCCGTTTAAAGTGATTTCCAGCTCAGAAAAGCAGTTTGGAGTGAAAAATCAACGTTTCAGGCTGAAATGTCACTTTTCATGCAAAAGTGCACAACTCTGCTTAAAAAGCTCACAGGAGCATTCTAACGATGAAACAAGCCGTTTAAAGTGATTTCCAGCTCAGAAAAGCAGTTTAGAGAGAAAAATCAACGTTTTAGGCTGAAATGTCACTTTTCATGCAAAAGTGCACAACTCTGCTTAAAATGCTTACAGGAGCATTCTAAGCCGTTTAAAGTGATTTCCAGCTCAGAAAAGCAGTTTAGAGTGAAAAATCAACGTTTCAGGCTGAAATGTGACTTTTCATGCAAAAGTGCCCAACTCTGCTTAAAATGCTTACAGGAGCATTCTAAGCCGTTTAAAGTGATTTCCAGCTCAGAAAAGCAGTTTGGAGTGAAAAATCAACGTTTCAGGCCGAAATGTGACTTTTCATGCAAAAGTGCACAACTTTGCTTAAAATGCTTACAGGAGCATTCTAACGATGAAACAAGCCGTTTAAAGTGATTTCCAGCTCAGAAAAGCAGTTTAGAGTGAAAAATCAACGTTTCAGGCTGAAATGTGACTTTTCATGCAAAAGTGCCCAACTCTGCTTAAATTGCTTACAGGAGCATTCTAAGCCGTTTAAAGTGATTTCCAGCTCAGAAAAGCAGTTTGGAGTGAAAAATCAACGTTTCAGGCCGAAATGTGACTTTTCATGCAAAAGTGCACAACTTTGCTTAAAATGCTTACAGGAGCATTCTAACGATGAAACAAGCCGTTTAAAGTGATTTCCAGCTCAGAAAAGCAGTTTAGAGTGAAAAATCAACGTTTCAGGCTGAAATGTGACTTTTCATGCAAAAGTGCCCAACTCTGCTTAAAATGCTTACAGGAGCATTCTAAGCCGTTTAAAGTGATTTCCAGCTCAGAAAAGCAGTTTGGAGTGAAAAATCAACGTTTCAGGCTGAAATGTGACTTTTCATGCAAAAGTGCACAACTCTGCTTAAAAAGCTCTCAGGAGCATTCTAACGATGAAACAAGCCGTTTAAAGTGATTTCCAGCTCAGAAAAGCAGTTTAGAGAGAAAAATCAACGTTTTAGGCTGAAATGTCACTTTTCATGCAAAAGTGCACAACTCTGCTTAAAATGCTTACAGGAGCATTCTAAGCCGTTTAAAGTGATTTCCAGCTCAGAAAAGCAGTTTAGAGTGAAAAATCAACGTTTCAGGCTGAAATGTGACTTTTCATGCAAAAGTGCCCAACTCTGCTTAAAATGCTTACAGGAGCATTCTAAGCCGTTTAAAGTGATTTCCAGCTCAGAAAAGCAGTTTGGAGTGAAAAATCAACGTTTCAGGCTGAAATGTCACTTTTCATGCAAAAGTGCACAACTCTGCTTAAAAAGCTCACAGGAGCATTCTAACGATGAAACAAGCCGTTTAAAGTGATTTCCAGCTCAGAAAAGCAGTTTAGAGAGAAAAATCAACGTTTCAGGCTGAAATGTCACTTTTCATGCAAAAGTGCACAACTCTGCTTAAAAAGCTCTCAGGAGCATTCTAACGATGAAACAAGCCGTTTAAAGTGATTTCCAGCTCAGAAAAGCAGTTTAGAGAGAAAAATCAACGTTTTAGGCTGAAATGTCACTTTTCATGCAAAAGTGCACAACTCTGCTTAAAATGCTTACAGGAGCATTCTAAGCCGTTTAAAGTGATTTCCAGCTCAGAAAAGCAGTTTAGAGTGAAAAATCAACGTTTCAGGCTGAAATGTGACTTTTCATGCAAAAGTGCCCAACTCTGCTTAAAATGCTTACAGGAGCATTCTAAGCCGTTTAAAGTGATTTCCAGCTCAGAAAAGCAGTTTGGAGTGAAAAATCAACGTTTCAGGCCGAAATGTGACTTTTCATGCAAAAGTGCACAACTTTGCTTAAAATGCTTACAGGAGCATTCTAACGATGAAACAAGCCGTTTAAAGTGATTTCCAGCTCAGAAAAGCAGTTTAGAGTGAAAAATCAACGTTTCAGGCTGAAATGTGACTTTTCATGCAAAAGTGCCCAACTCTGCTTAAAATGCTTACAGGAGCATTCTAAGCCGTTTAAAGTGATTTCCAGCTCAGAAAAGCAGTTTGGAGTGAAAAATCAACGTTTCAGGCTGAAATGTGACTTTTCATGCAAAAGTGCACAACTCTGCTTAAAAAGCTCTCAGGAGCATTCTAACGATGAAACAAGCCGTTTAAAGTGATTTCCAGCTCAGAAAAGCAGTTTAGAGAGAAAAATCAACGTTTTAGGCTGAAATGTCACTTTTCATGCAAAAGTGCACAACTCTGCTTAAAATGCTTACAGGAGCATTCTAAGCCGTTTAAAGTGATTTCCAGCTCAGAAAAGCAGTTTTAGAGTGAAAAATCAACGTTTCAGGCTGAAATGTGACTTTTCATGCAAAAGTGCCCAACTCTGCTTAAAATGCTTACAGGAGCATTCTAAGCCGTTTAAAGTGATTTCCAGCTCAGAAAAGCAGTTTGGAGTGAAAAATCAACGTTTCAGGCTGAAATGTCACTTTTCATGCAAAAGTGCACAACTCTGCTTAAAAAGCTCACAGGAGCATTCTAACGATGAAACAAGCCGTTTAAAGTGATTTCCAGCTCAGAAAAGCAGTTTAGAGAGAAAAATCAACGTTTCAGGCTGAAATGTCACTTTTCATGCAAAAGTGCACAACTCTGCTTAAAAAGCTCTCAGGAGCATTCTAACGATGAAACAAGCCGTTTAAAGTGATTTCCAGCTCAGAAAAGCAGTTTAGAGAGAAAAATCAACGTTTTAGGCTGAAATGTCACTTTTCATGCAAAAGTGCACAACTCTGCTTAAAATGCTTACAGGAGCATTCTAAGCCGTTTAAAGTGATTTCCAGCTCAGAAAAGCAGTTTAGAGTGAAAAATCAACGTTTCAGGCTGAAATGTGACTTTTCATGCAAAAGTGCCCAACTCTGCTTAAAATGCTTACAGGAGCATTCTAAGCCGTTTAAAGTGATTTCCAGCTCAGAAAAGCAGTTTGGAGTGAAAAATCAACGTTTCATGCTGAAATGTGACTTTTCATGCAAAAGTGCACAACTCTGCTTAAAATGCTTACAGGAGCATTCTAAGCCGTTTAAAGTGATTTCCAGCTCAGAAAAGCAGTTTAGAGTCAAAAATCAACGTTTCAGGCTGAAATGTGACTTTTCATGCAAAAGTGCCCAACTCTGCTTAAAATGCTTACAGGAGCATTCTAAGCCGTTTAAAGTGATTTCCAGCTCAGAAAAGCAGTTTAGAGTGAAAAATCAACGTTTCAGGCTGAAATGTGACTTTTCATGCAAAAGTGCCCAACTCTGCTTAAAATGCTTACAGGAGCATTCTAAGCCGTTTAAAGTGATTTCCAGCTCAGAAAAGCAGTTTGGAGTGAAAAAATCAACGTTTCAGGCTGAAATGTGACTTTTCTTGCAAAAGTGCACAACTCTGCTTAAAATGCTTACAGGAGCATTCTAAGCCGTTTAAAGTGATTTCCAGCTCAGAAAAGCAGTTTGGAGTGAAAAATCAACGTTTCAGGCTGAAATGTCACTTTTCATGCAAAAGTGCACAACTCTGCTTAAAAAGCTCACAGGAGCATTCTAACGATGAAACAAGCCGTTTAAAGTGATTTCCAGCTCAGAAAAGCAGTTTGGAGTGAAAAATCAACATTTCAGGCTGAAATGTCACTTTTCATGCAAAAGTGCACAACTCTGCTTAAAATGCTTACAGGAGCATTCTAAGCCGTTTAAAGTGATTTCCAGCTCAGAAAAGCAGTTTAGAGTGAAAAATCAACGTTTCAGGCTGAAATGTGACTTTTCATGCAAAAGTGCCCAACTCTGCTTAAAATGCTTACAGGAGCATTCTAAGCCGTTTAAAGTGATTTCCAGCTCAGAAAAGCAGTTTGGAGTGAAAAATCAACGTTTCATGCTGAAATGTGACTTTTCATGCAAAAGTGCCCAACTCTGCTTAAAATGCTTACAGGAGCATTCTAAGCCGTTTAAAGTGATTTCCAGCTCAGAAAAGCAGTTTGGAGTGAAAAATCAACGTTTCAGGCTGAAATGTCACTTTTCATGCAAAAGTGCACAACTCTGCTTAAAAAGCTCACAGGAGCATTCTAACGATGAAACAAGCCGTTTTAAAGTGATTTCCAGCTCAGAAAAGCAGTTTAGAGAGAAAAATCAACGTTTCAGGCTGAAATGTCACTTTTCATGCAAAAGTGCACAACTCTGCTTAAAAAGCTCTCAGGAGCATTCTAACGATGAAACAAGCCGTTTAAAGTGATTTCCAGCTCAGAAAAGCAGTTTAGAGAGAAAAATCAACGTTTTAGGCTGAAATGTCACTTTTCATGCAAAAGTGCACAACTCTGCTTAAAATGCTTACAGGAGCATTCTAAGCCGTTTAAAGTGATTTCCAGCTCAGAAAAGCAGTTTAGAGTGAAAAATCAACGTTTCAGGCTGAAATGTGACTTTTCATGCAAAAGTGCCCAACTCTGCTTAAAATGCTTACAGGAGCATTCTAAGCCGTTTAAAGTGATTTCCAGCTCAGAAAAGCAGTTTGGAGTGAAAAATCAACGTTTCAGGCCGAAATGTGACTTTTCATGCAAAAGTGCACAACTTTGCTTAAAATGCTTACAGGAGCATTCTAACGATGAAACAAGCCGTTTAAAGTGATTTCCAGCTCAGAAAAGCAGTTTAGAGTGAAAAATCAACGTTTCAGGCTGAAATGTGACTTTTCATGCAAAAGTGCCCAACTCTGCTTAAAATGCTTACAGGAGCATTCTAAGCCGTTTAAAGTGATTTCCAGCTCAGAAAAGCAGTTTGGAGTGAAAAATCAACGTTTCAGGCTGAAATGTGACTTTTCATGCAAAAGTGCACAACTCTGCTTAAAAAGCTCTCAGGAGCATTCTAACGATGAAACAAGCCGTTTAAAGTGATTTCCAGCTCAGAAAAGCAGTTTAGAGAGAAAAATCAACGTTTTAGGCTGAAATGTCACTTTTCATGCAAAAGTGCACAACTCTGCTTAAAATGCTTACAGGAGCATTCTAAGCCGTTTAAAGTGATTTCCAGCTCAGAAAAGCAGTTTAGAGTGAAAAATCAACGTTTCAGGCTGAAATGTGACTTTTCATGCAAAAGTGCCCAACTCTGCTTAAAATGCTTACAGGAGCATTCTAAGCCGTTTAAAGTGATTTCCAGCTCAGAAAAGCAGTTTGGAGTGAAAAATCAACGTTTCAGGCTGAAATGTCACTTTTCATGCAAAAGTGCACAACTCTGCTTAAAAAGCTCACAGGAGCATTCTAACGATGAAACAAGCCGTTTAAAGTGATTTCCAGCTCAGAAAAGCAGTTTAGAGAGAAAAATCAACGTTTCAGGCTGAAATGTCACTTTTCATGCAAAAGTGCACAACTCTGCTTAAAAAGCTCTCAGGAGCATTCTAACGATGAAACAAGCCGTTTAAAGTGATTTCCAGCTCAGAAAAGCAGTTTAGAGAGAAAAATCAACGTTTCAGGCTGAAATGTCACTTTTCATGCAAAAGTGCACAACTCTGCTTAAAAAGCTCTCAGGAGCATTCTAACGATGAAACAAGCCGTTTAAAGTGATTTCCAGCTCAGAAAAGCAGTTTAGAGAGAAAAATCAACGTTTTAGGCTGAAATGTCACTTTTCATGCAAAAGTGCACAACTCTGCTTAAAATGCTTACAGGAGCATTCTAAGCCGTTTTAAAGTGATTTCCAGCTCAGAAAAGCAGTTTAGAGTGAAAAATCAACGTTTCAGGCTGAAATGTGACTTTTCATGCAAAAGTGCCCAACTCTGCTTAAAATGCTTACAGGAGCATTCTAAGCCGTTTAAAGTGATTTCCAGCTCAGAAAAGCAGTTTGGAGTGAAAAATCAACGTTTCATGCTGAAATGTGACTTTTCATGCAAAAGTGCACAACTCTGCTTAAAATGCTTACAGGAGCATTCTAAGCCGTTTAAAGTGATTTCCAGCTCAGAAAAGCAGTTTAGAGTCAAAAATCAACGTTTCAGGCTGAAATGTGACTTTTCATGCAAAAGTGCCCAACTCTGCTTAAAATGCTTACAGGAGCATTCTAAGCCGTTTAAAGTGATTTCCAGCTCAGAAAAGCAGTTTGGAGTGAAAAATCAACGTTTCAGGCTGAAATGTCACTTTTCATGCAAAAGTGCACAACTCTGCTTAAAAAGCTCACAGGAGCATTCTAACGATGAAACAAGCCGTTTAAAGTGATTTCCAGCTCAGAAAAGCAGTTTAGAGAGAAAAATCAACGTTTCAGGCTGAAATGTCACTTTTCATGCAAAAGTGCACAACTCTGCTTAAAAAGCTCTCAGGAGCATTCTAACGATGAAACAAGCCGTTTAAAGTGATTTCCAGCTCAGAAAAGCAGTTTAGAGAGAAAAATCAACGTTTTAGGCTGAAATGTCACTTTTCATGCAAAAGTGCACAACTCTGCTTAAAATGCTTACAGGAGCATTCTAAGCCGTTTAAAGTGATTTCCAGCTCAGAAAAGCAGTTTAGAGTGAAAAATCAACGTTTCAGGCTGAAATGTGACTTTTCATGCAAAAGTGCCCAACTCTGCTTAAAATGCTTACAGGAGCATTCTAAGCCGTTTAAAGTGATTTCCAGCTCAGAAAAGCAGTTTGGAGTGAAAAATCAACGTTTCAGGCCGAAATGTGACTTTTCATGCAAAAGTGCACAACTTTGCTTAAAATGCTTACAGGAGCATTCTAACGATGAAACAAGCCGTTTAAAGTGATTTCCAGCTCAGAAAAGCAGTTTAGAGTGAAAAATCAACGTTTCAGGCTGAAATGTGACTTTTCATGCAAAAGTGCCCAACTCTGCTTAAAATGCTTACAGGAGCATTCTAAGCCGTTTAAAGTGATTTCCAGCTCAGAAAAGCAGTTTGGAGTGAAAAATCAACGTTTCAGGCTGAAATGTGACTTTTCATGCAAAAGTGCACAACTCTGCTTAAAAAGCTCTCAGGAGCATTCTAACGATGAAACAAGCCGTTTAAAGTGATTTCCAGCTCAGAAAAGCAGTTTAGAGAGAAAAATCAACGTTTTAGGCTGAAATGTCACTTTTCATGCAAAAGTGCACAACTCTGCTTAAAATGCTTACAGGAGCATTCTAAGCCGTTTTAAAGTGATTTCCAGCTCAGAAAAGCAGTTTAGAGTGAAAAATCAACGTTTCAGGCTGAAATGTGACTTTTCATGCAAAAGTGCCCAACTCTGCTTAAAATGCTTACAGGAGCATTCTAAGCCGTTTAAAGTGATTTCCAGCTCAGAAAAGCAGTTTGGAGTGAAAAATCAACGTTTCAGGCTGAAATGTCACTTTTCATGCAAAAGTGCACAACTCTGCTTAAAAAGCTCACAGGAGCATTCTAACGATGAAACAAGCCGTTTAAAGTGATTTCCAGCTCAGAAAAGCAGTTTAGAGAGAAAAATCAACGTTTCAGGCTGAAATGTCACTTTTCATGCAAAAGTGCACAACTCTGCTTAAAAAGCTCTCAGGAGCATTCTAACGATGAAACAAGCCGTTTAAAGTGATTTCCAGCTCAGAAAAGCAGTTTAGAGAGAAAAATCAACGTTTTAGGCTGAAATGTCACTTTTCATGCAAAAGTGCACAACTCTGCTTAAAATGCTTACAGGAGCATTCTAAGCCGTTTAAAGTGATTTCCAGCTCAGAAAAGCAGTTTAGAGTGAAAAATCAACGTTTCAGGCTGAAATGTGACTTTTCATGCAAAAGTGCCCAACTCTGCTTAAAATGCTTACAGGAGCATTCTAAGCCGTTTAAAGTGATTTCCAGCTCAGAAAAGCAGTTTGGAGTGAAAAATCAACGTTTCATGCTGAAATGTGACTTTTCATGCAAAAGTGCACAACTCTGCTTAAAATGCTTACAGGAGCATTCTAAGCCGTTTAAAGTGATTTCCAGCTCAGAAAAGCAGTTTAGAGTCAAAAATCAACGTTTCAGGCTGAAATGTGACTTTTCATGCAAAAGTGCCCAACTCTGCTTAAAATGCTTACAGGAGCATTCTAAGCCGTTTAAAGTGATTTCCAGCTCAGAAAAGCAGTTTAGAGTCAAAAATCAACGTTTCAGGCTGAAATGTGACTTTTCATGCAAAAGTGCCCAACTCTGCTTAAAATGCTTACAGGAGCATTCTAAGCCGTTTAAAGTGATTTCCAGCTCAGAAAAGCAGTTTAGAGTGAAAAATCAACGTTTCAGGCTGAAATGTGACTTTTCATGCAAAAGTGCCCAACTCTGCTTAAAATGCTTACAGGAGCATTCTAAGCCGTTTAAAGTGATTTCCAGCTCAGAAAAGCAGTTTGGAGTGAAAAATCAACGTTTCAGGCTGAAATGTGACTTTTCTTGCAAAAGTGCACAACTCTGCTTAAAATGCTTACAGGAGCATTCTAAGCCGTTTAAAGTGATTTCCAGCTCAGAAAAGCAGTTTGGAGTGAAAAATCAACGTTTCAGGCTGAAATGTGACTTTTCTTGCAAAAGTGCACAACTCTGCTTAAAATGCTTACAGGAGCATTCTAAGCCGTTTAAAGTGATTTCCAGCTCAGAAAAGCAGTTTAGAGTGAAAAATCAACGTTTCAGGCTGAAATGTGACTTTTCATGCAAAAGTGCCCAACTCTGCTTAAAATGCTTACAGGAGCATTCTAAGCCGTTTTAAAGTGATTTCCAGCTCAGAAAAGCAGTTTGGAGTGAAAAATCAACGTTTCAGGCCGAAATGTGACTTTTCATGCAAAAGTGCACAACTTTGCTTAAAATGCTTACAGGAGCATTCTAACGATGAAACAAGCCGTTTAAAGTGATTTCCAGCTCAGAAAAGCAGTTTAGAGTGAAAAATCAACGTTTCAGGCTGAAATGTGACTTTTCATGCAAAAGTGCCCAACTCTGCTTAAAATGCTTACAGGAGCATTCTAAGCCGTTTAAAGTGATTTCCAGCTCAGAAAAGCAGTTTGGAGTGAAAAATCAACGTTTCAGGCTGAAATGTGACTTTTCATGCAAAAGTGCACAACTCTGCTTAAAAAGCTCTCAGGAGCATTCTAACGATGAAACAAGCCGTTTAAAGTGATTTCCAGCTCAGAAAAGCAGTTTAGAGAGAAAAATCAACGTTTTAGGCTGAAATGTCACTTTTCATGCAAAAGTGCACAACTCTGCTTAAAATGCTTACAGGAGCATTCTAAGCCGTTTAAAGTGATTTCCAGCTCAGAAAAGCAGTTTAGAGTGAAAAATCAACGTTTCAGGCTGAAATGTGACTTTTCATGCAAAAGTGCCCAACTCTGCTTAAAATGCTTACAGGAGCATTCTAAGCCGTTTAAAGTGATTTCCAGCTCAGAAAAGCAGTTTGGAGTGAAAAATCAACGTTTCAGGCTGAAATGTCACTTTTCATGCAAAAGTGCACAACTCTGCTTAAAAAGCTCACAGGAGCATTCTAACGATGAAACAAGCCGTTTAAAGTGATTTCCAGCTCAGAAAAGCAGTTTAGAGAGAAAAATCAACGTTTCAGGCTGAAATGTCACTTTTCATGCAAAAGTGCACAACTCTGCTTAAAAAGCTCTCAGGAGCATTCTAACGATGAAACAAGCCGTTTAAAGTGATTTCCAGCTCAGAAAAGCAGTTTAGAGAGAAAAATCAACGTTTTAGGCTGAAATGTCACTTTTCATGCAAAAGTGCACAACTCTGCTTAAAATGCTTACAGGAGCATTCTAAGCCGTTTAAAGTGATTTCCAGCTCAGAAAAGCAGTTTAGAGTGAAAAATCAACGTTTCAGGCTGAAATGTGACTTTTCATGCAAAAGTGCCCAACTCTGCTTAAAATGCTTACAGGAGCATTCTAAGCCGTTTAAAGTGATTTCCAGCTCAGAAAAGCAGTTTGGAGTGAAAAATCAACGTTTCAGGCCGAAATGTGACTTTTCATGCAAAAGTGCACAACTTTGCTTAAAATGCTTACAGGAGCATTCTAACGATGAAACAAGCCGTTTTAAAGTGATTTCCAGCTCAGAAAAGCAGTTTAGAGTGAAAAATCAACGTTTCAGGCTGAAATGTGACTTTTCATGCAAAAGTGCCCAACTCTGCTTAAAATGCTTACAGGAGCATTCTAAGCCGTTTAAAGTGATTTCCAGCTCAGAAAAGCAGTTTGGAGTGAAAAATCAACGTTTCAGGCTGAAATGTGACTTTTCATGCAAAAGTGCACAACTCTGCTTAAAAAGCTCTCAGGAGCATTCTAACGATGAAACAAGCCGTTTAAAGTGATTTCCAGCTCAGAAAAGCAGTTTAGAGAGAAAAATCAACGTTTTAGGCTGAAATGTCACTTTTCATGCAAAAGTGCACAACTCTGCTTAAAATGCTTACAGGAGCATTCTAAGCCGTTTAAAGTGATTTCCAGCTCAGAAAAGCAGTTTAGAGTGAAAAATCAACGTTTCAGGCTGAAATGTGACTTTTCATGCAAAAGTGCCCAACTCTGCTTAAAATGCTTACAGGAGCATTCTAAGCCGTTTAAAGTGATTTCCAGCTCAGAAAAGCAGTTTGGAGTGAAAAATCAACGTTTCAGGCTGAAATGTCACTTTTCATGCAAAAGTGCACAACTCTGCTTAAAAAGCTCACAGGAGCATTCTAACGATGAAACAAGCCGTTTAAAGTGATTTCCAGCTCAGAAAAGCAGTTTAGAGAGAAAAATCAACGTTTCAGGCTGAAATGTCACTTTTCATGCAAAAGTGCACAACTCTGCTTAAAAAGCTCTCAGGAGCATTCTAACGATGAAACAAGCCGTTTAAAGTGATTTCCAGCTCAGAAAAGCAGTTTAGAGAGAAAAATCAACGTTTTAGGCTGAAATGTCACTTTTCATGCAAAAGTGCACAACTCTGCTTAAAATGCTTACAGGAGCATTCTAAGCCGTTTAAAGTGATTTCCAGCTCAGAAAAGCAGTTTGGAGTGAAAAATCAACGTTTCATGCTGAAATGTGACTTTTCATGCAAAAGTGCACAACTCTGCTTAAAATGCTTACAGGAGCATTCTAAGCCGTTTAAAGTGATTTCCAGCTCAGAAAAGCAGTTTAGAGTCAAAAATCAACGTTTCAGGCTGAAATGTGACTTTTCATGCAAAAGTGCCCAACTCTGCTTAAAATGCTTACAGGAGCATTCTAAGCCGTTTAAAGTGATTTCCAGCTCAGAAAAGCAGTTTAGAGTCAAAAAATCAACGTTTCAGGCTGAAATGTGACTTTTCATGCAAAAGTGCCCAACTCTGCTTAAAATGCTTACAGGAGCATTCTAAGCCGTTTAAAGTGATTTCCAGCTCAGAAAAGCAGTTTAGAGTGAAAAATCAACGTTTCAGGCTGAAATGTGACTTTTCATGCAAAAGTGCCCAACTCTGCTTAAAATGCTTACAGGAGCATTCTAAGCCGTTTAAAGTGATTTCCAGCTCAGAAAAGCAGTTTGGAGTGAAAAATCAACGTTTCAGGCTGAAATGTGACTTTTCTTGCAAAAGTGCACAACTCTGCTTAAAATGCTTACAGGAGCATTCTAAGCCGTTTAAAGTGATTTCCAGCTCAGAAAAGCAGTTTGGAGTGAAAAATCAACGTTTCAGGCTGAAATGTCACTTTTCATGCAAAAGTGCACAACTCTGCTTAAAAAGCTCACAGGAGCATTCTAACGATGAAACAAGCCGTTTAAAGTGATTTCCAGCTCAGAAAAGCAGTTTGGAGTGAAAAAATCAACATTTCAGGCTGAAATGTCACTTTTCATGCAAAAGTGCACAACTCTGCTTAAAATGCTTACAGGAGCATTCTAAGCCGTTTAAAGTGATTTCCAGCTCAGAAAAGCAGTTTAGAGTGAAAAAATCAACGTTTCAGGCTGAAATGTGACTTTTCATGCAAAAGTGCCCAACTCTGCTTAAAATGCTTACAGGAGCATTCTAAGCCGTTTAAAGTGATTTCCAGCTCAGAAAAGCAGTTTGGAGTGAAAAATCAACGTTTCATGCTGAAATGTGACTTTTCATGCAAAAGTGCACAACTCTGCTTAAAATGCTTACAGGAGCATTCTAAGCCGTTTAAAGTGATTTCCAGCTCAGAAAAGCAGTTTAGAGTCAAAAATCAACGTTTCAGGCTGAAATGTGACTTTTCATGCAAAAGTGCCCAACTCTGCTTAAAATGCTTACAGGAGCATTCTAAGCCGTTTAAAGTGATTTCCAGCTCAGAAAAGCAGTTTAGAGTGAAAAATCAACGTTTCAGGCTGAAATGTGACTTTTCATGCAAAAGTGCCCAACTCTGCTTAAAATGCTTACAGGAGCATTCTAAGCCGTTTAAAGTGATTTCCAGCTCAGAAAAGCAGTTTGGAGTGAAAAATCAACGTTTCAGGCTGAAATGTGACTTTTCTTGCAAAAGTGCACAACTCTGCTTAAAATGCTTACAGGAGCATTCTAACGATGAAACAAGCCGTTTAAAGTGATTTCCAGCTCAGAAAAGCAGTTTAGAGTGAAAAATCAACGTTTCAGGCTGAAATGTGACTTTTCATGCAAAAGTGCCCAACTCTGCTTAAAATGCTTACAGGAGCATTCTAAGCCGTTTAAAGTGATTTCCAGCTCAGAAAAGCAGTTTAGAGTGAAAAATCAACGTTTCAGGCTGAAATGTGACTTTTCATGCAAAAGTGCCCAACTTTGCTTAAAATGCTTACAGGAGCATTCTAAGCCGTTTAAAGTGATTTCCAGCTCAGAAAAGCAGTTTAGAGTGAAAAATCAACGTTTCAGGCTGAAATGTGACTTTTCATGCAAAAGTGCCCAACTCTGCTTAAAATGCTTACAGGAGCATTCTAAGCCGTTTAAAGTGATTTCCAGCTCAGAAAAGCAGTTTGGAGTGAAAAATCAACGTTTCAGGCCGAAATGTGACTTTTCATGCAAAAGTGCACAACTTTGCTTAAAATGCTTACAGGAGCATTCTAACGATGAAACAAGCCGTTTAAAGTGATTTCCAGCTCAGAAAAGCAGTTTAGAGTGAAAAAATCAACGTTTCAGGCTGAAATGTGACTTTTCATGCAAAAGTGCCCCAACTCTGCTTAAAATGCTTACAGGAGCATTCTAAGCCGTTTAAAGTGATTTCCAGCTCAGAAAAGCAGTTTGGAGTGAAAAATCAACGTTTCAGGCTGAAATGTGACTTTTCATGCAAAAGTGCACAAACTCTGCTTAAATGCTTACAGGAGCATTCTAAGCCGTTTAAAGTGATTTCCAGCTCAGAAAAGCAGTTTAGAGAGAAAAATCAACGTTTTAGGCTGAAATGTCACTTTTCATGCAAAAGTGCACAACTCTGCTTAAAATGCTTACAGGAGCATTCTAAGCCGTTTAAAGTGATTTCCAGCTCAGAAAAGCAGTTTAGAGTGAAAAATCAACGTTTCAGGCTGAAATGTGACTTTTTCATGCAAAAAGTGCCCAACTCTGCTTAAAATGCTTACAGGAGCATTCTAAGCCGTTTAAAGTGATTTCCAGCTCAGAAAAGCAGTTTGGAGTGAAAAATCAACGTTTCAGGCTGAAATGTCACTTTTCATGCAAAAGTGCACAACTCTGCTTAAAAAGCTCACAGGAGCATTCTAACGATGAAACAAGCCGTTTAAAGTGATTTCCAGCTCAGAAAAGCAGTTTAGAGAGAAAAATCAACGTTTCAGGCTGAAATGTCACTTTTCATGCAAAAGTGCACAACTCTGCTTAAAAAGCTCTCAGGAGCATTCTAACGATGAAACAAGCCGTTTAAAGTGATTTCCAGCTCAGAAAAGCAGTTTAGAGAGAAAAATCAACGTTTTAGGCTGAAATGTCACTTTTCATGCAAAAGTGCACAACTCTGCTTAAAATGCTTACAGGAGCATTCTAAGCCGTTTAAAGTGATTTCCAGCTCAGAAAAGCAGTTTAGAGTGAAAAATCAACGTTTCAGGCTGAAATGTGACTTTTCATGCAAAAGTGCCCAACTCTGCTTAAAATGCTTACAGGAGCATTCTAAGCCGTTTAAAGTGATTTCCAGCTCAGAAAAGCAGTTTGGAGTGAAAAATCAACGTTTCATGCTGAAATGTGACTTTTCATGCAAAATTGCACAACTCTGCTTAAAATGCTTACAGGAGCATTCTAAGCCGTTTAAAGTGATTTCCAGCTCAGAAAAGCAGTTTAGAGTCAAAAATCAACGTTTCAGGCTGAAATGTGACTTTTCATGCAAAAGTGCCCAACTCTGCTTAAAATGCTTACAGGAGCATTCTAAGCCGTTTAAAGTGATTTCCAGCTCAGAAAAGCAGTTTAGAGTGGAAAAATCAACGTTTCAGGCTGAAATGTGACTTTTCATGCAAAAGTGCCCAACTCTGCTTAAAATGCTTACAGGAGCATTCTAAGCCGTTTAAAGTGATTTCCAGCTCAGAAAAGCAGTTTGGAGTGAAAAATCAACGTTTCAGGCTGAAATGTGACTTTTCTTGCAAAAGTGCACAACTCTGCTTAAAATGCTTACAGGAGCATTCTAACGATGAAACAAGCCGTTTAAAGTGATTTCCAGCTCAGAAAAGCAGTTTAGAGTGAAAAATCAACGTTTCAGGCTGAAATGTGACTTTTCATGCAAAAGTGCCCAACTCTGCTTAAAATGCTTACAGGAGCATTCTAAGCCGTTTAAAGTGATTTCCAGCTCAGAAAAGCAGTTTAGAGTGAAAAATCAACGTTTCAGGCTGAAATGTGACTTTTCATGCAAAAGTGCCCAACTTTGCTTAAAATGCTTACAGGAGCATTCTAAGCCGTTTAAAGTGATTTCCAGCTCAGAAAAGCAGTTTAGAGTGAAAAATCAACGTTTCAGGCTGAAATGTGACTTTTCATGCAAAAGTGCCCAACTCTGCTTAAAATGCTTACAGGAGCATTCTAAGCCGTTTAAAGTGATTTCCAGCTCAGAAAAGCTAAGTTTGGAGTGAAAAATCAACGTTTCAGGCCGAAATGTGACTTTTCATGCAAAAGTGCACAACTTTGCTTAAAATGCTTACAGGAGCATTCTAACGATGAAACAAGCCGTTTAAAGTGATTTCCAGCTCAGAAAAGCAGTTTAGAGTGAAAAATCAACGTTTCAGGCTGAAATGTGACTTTTCATGCAAAAGTGCCCAACTCTGCTTAAAATGCTTACAGGAGCATTCTAAGCCGTTTAAAGTGATTTCCAGCTCAGAAAAGCAGTTTGGAGTGAAAAATCAACGTTTCAGGCTGAAATGTGACTTTTCATGCAAAAGTGCACAACTCTGCTTAAAATGCTTACAGGAGCATTCTAAGCCGTTTAAAGTGATTTCCAGCTCAGAAAAGCAGTTTGGAGTGAAAAATCAACGTTTCAGGCTGAAATGTCACTTTTCATGCAAAAGTGCACAACTCTGCTTAAAAAGCTCACAGGAGCATTCTAACGATGAAACAAGCCGTTTAAAGTGATTTCCAGCTCAGAAAAGCAGTTTGGAGTGAAAAATCAACATTTCAGGCTGAAATGTCACTTTTCATGCAAAAGTGCACAACTCTGCTTAAAAAGCTCTCAGGAGCATTCTAACGATGAAACAAGCCGTTTAAAGTGATTTCCAGCTCAGAAAAGCAGTTTAGAGAGAAAAATCAACGTTTTAGGCTGAAATGTCACTTTTCATGCAAAAGTGCACAACTCTGCTTAAAATGCTTACAGGAGCATTCTAAGCCGTTTAAAGTGATTTCCAGCTCAGAAAAGCAGTTTAGAGTGAAAAATCAACGTTTCAGGCTGAAATGTGACTTTTCATGCAAAAGTGCCCAACTCTGCTTAAAATGCTTACAGGAGCATTCTAAGCCGTTTAAAGTGATTTCCAGCTCAGAAAAGCAGTTTGGAGTGAAAAATCAACGTTTCATGCTGAAATGTGACTTTTCATGCAAAAGTGCACAACTCTGCTTAAAATGCTTACAGGAGCATTCTAAGCCGTTTAAAGTGATTTCCAGCTCAGAAAAGCAGTTTGGAGTGAAAAATCAACGTTTCAGGCTGAAATGTCACTTTTCATGCAAAAGTGCACAACTCTGCTTAAAAAGCTCACAGGAGCATTCTAACGATGAAACAAGCCGTTTAAAGTGATTTCCAGCTCAGAAAAGCAGTTTGGAGTGAAAAATCAACATTTCAGGCTGAAATGTCACTTTTCATGCAAAAGTGCACAACTCTGCTTAAAATGCTTACAGGAGCATTCTAAGCCGTTTAAAGTGATTTCCAGCTCAGAAAAGCAGTTTAGAGTGAAAAATCAACGTTTCAGGCTGAAATGTGACTTTTCATGCAAAAGTGCCCAACTCTGCTTAAAATGCTTACAGGAGCATTCTAAGCCGTTTAAAGTGATTTCCAGCTCAGAAAAGCAGTTTGGAGTGAAAAATCAACGTTTCATGCTGAAATGTGACTTTTCATGCAAAAGTGCACAACTCTGCTTAAAATGCTTACAGGAGCATTCTAAGCCGTTTAAAGTGATTTCCAGCTCAGAAAAGCAGTTTAGAGTCAAAAATCAACGTTTCAGGCTGAAATGTGACTTTTCATGCAAAAGTGCCCAACTCTGCTTAAAATGCTTACAGGAGCATTCTAAGCCGTTTAAAGTGATTTCCAGCTCAGAAAAGCAGTTTGGAGTGAAAAATCAACGTTTCAGGCTGAAATGTCACTTTTCATGCAAAAGTGCACAACTCTGCTTAAAAAGCTCACAGGAGCATTCTAACGATGAAACAAGCCGTTTTAAAGTGATTTCCAGCTCAGAAAAGCAGTTTAGAGAGAAAAATCAACGTTTCAGGCTGAAATGTCACTTTTCATGCAAAAGTGCACAACTCTGCTTAAAAAGCTCTCAGGAGCATTCTAACGATGAAAACAAGCCGTTTAAAGTGATTTCCAGCTCAGAAAAGCAGTTTAGAGAGAAAAATCAACGTTTTAGGCTGAAATGTCACTTTTCATGCAAAAGTGCACAACTCTGCTTAAAATGCTTACAGGAGCATTCTAAGCCGTTTAAAGTGATTTCCAGCTCAGAAAAGCAGTTTAGAGTGAAAAATCAACGTTTCAGGCTGAAATGTGACTTTTCATGCAAAAGTGCCCAACTCTGCTTAAAATGCTTACAGGAGCATTCTAAGCCGTTTAAAGTGATTTCCAGCTCAGAAAAGCAGTTTGGAGTGAAAAATCAACGTTTCAGGCCGAAATGTGACTTTTCATGCAAAAGTGCACAACTTTGCTTAAAATGCTTACAGGAGCATTCTAACGATGAAACAAGCCGTTTAAAGTGATTTCCAGCTCAGAAAAGCAGTTTAGAGTGAAAAATCAACGTTTCAGGCTGAAATGTGACTTTTCATGCAAAAGTGCCCAACTCTGCTTAAAATGCTTACAGGAGCATTCTAAGCCGTTTAAAGTGATTTCCAGCTCAGAAAAGCAGTTTGGAGTGAAAAATCAACGTTTCAGGCTGAAATGTGACTTTTCATGCAAAAGTGCACAACTCTGCTTAAAAAGCTCTCAGGAGCATTCTAACGATGAAACAAGCCGTTTAAAGTGATTTCCAGCTCAGAAAAGCAGTTTAGAGAGAAAAATCAACGTTTTAGGCTGAAATGTCACTTTTCATGCAAAAGTGCACAACTCTGCTTAAAATGCTTACAGGAGCATTCTAAGCCGTTTAAAGTGATTTCCAGCTCAGAAAAGCAGTTTAGAGTGAAAAATCAACGTTTCAGGCTGAAATGTGACTTTTCATGCAAAAGTGCCCAACTCTGCTTAAAATGCTTACAGGAGCATTCTAAGCCGTTTAAAGTGATTTCCAGCTCAGAAAAGCAGTTTGGAGTGAAAAATCAACGTTTCAGGCTGAAATGTCACTTTTCATGCAAAAGTGCACAACTCTGCTTAAAAAGCTCACAGGAGCATTCTAACGATGAAACAAGCCGTTTAAAGTGATTTCCAGCTCAGAAAAGCAGTTTAGAGAGAAAAATCAACGTTTCAGGCTGAAATGTCACTTTTCATGCAAAAGTGCACAACTCTGCTTAAAAAGCTCTCAGGAGCATTCTAACGATGAAACAAGCCGTTTAAAGTGATTTCCAGCTCAGAAAAGCAGTTTAGAGAGAAAAATCAACGTTTTAGGCTGAAATGTCACTTTTCATGCAAAAGTGCACAACTCTGCTTAAAATGCTTACAGGAGCATTCTAAGCCGTTTAAAGTGATTTCCAGCTCAGAAAAGCAGTTTAGAGTGAAAAATCAACGTTTCAGGCTGAAATGTGACTTTTCATGCAAAAGTGCCCAACTCTGCTTAAAATGCTTACAGGAGCATTCTAAGCCGTTTAAAGTGATTTCCAGCTCAGAAAAGCAGTTTGGAGTGAAAAATCAACGTTTCAGGCCGAAATGTGACTTTTCATGCAAAAGTGCACAACTTTGCTTAAAATGCTTACAGGAGCATTCTAACGATGAAACAAGCCGTTTAAAGTGATTTCCAGCTCAGAAAAGCAGTTTAGAGTGAAAAATCAACGTTTCAGGCTGAAATGTGACTTTTCATGCAAAAGTGCCCAACTCTGCTTAAAATGCTTACAGGAGCATTCTAAGCCGTTTAAAGTGATTTCCAGCTCAGAAAAGCAGTTTGGAGTGAAAAATCAACGTTTCAGGCTGAAATGTGACTTTTCATGCAAAAGTGCACAACTCTGCTTAAAAAGCTCTCAGGAGCATTCTAACGATGAAACAAGCCGTTTAAAGTGATTTCCAGCTCAGAAAAGCAGTTTAGAGAGAAAAATCAACGTTTTAGGCTGAAATGTCACTTTTCATGCAAAAGTGCACAACTCTGCTTAAAATGCTTACAGGAGCATTCTAAGCCGTTTAAAGTGATTTCCAGCTCAGAAAAGCAGTTTAGAGTGAAAAATCAACGTTTCAGGCTGAAATGTGACTTTTCATGCAAAAGTGCCCAACTCTGCTTAAAATGCTTACAGGAGCATTCTAAGCCGTTTAAAGTGATTTCCAGCTCAGAAAAGCAGTTTGGAGTGAAAAATCAACGTTTCAGGCTGAAATGTCACTTTTCATGCAAAAGTGCACAACTCTGCTTAAAAAGCTCACAGGAGCATTCTAACGACGAAACAAGCCGTTTAAAGTGATTTCCAGCTCAGAAAAGCAGTTTAGAGAGAAAAATCAACGTTTCAGGCTGAAATGTCACTTTTCATGCAAAAGTGCACAACTCTGCTTAAAAAGCTCTCAGGAGCATTCTAACGATGAAACAAGCCGTTTAAAGTGATTTCCAGCTCAGAAAAGCAGTTTAGAGAGAAAAATCAACGTTTTAGGCTGAAATGTCACTTTTCATGCAAAAGTGCACAACTCTGCTTAAAATGCTTACAGGAGCATTCTAAGCCGTTTAAAGTGATTTCCAGCTCAGAAAAGCAGTTTAGAGTGAAAAATCAACGTTTCAGGCTGAAATGTGACTTTTCATGCAAAAGTGCCCAACTCTGCTTAAAATGCTTACAGGAGCATTCTAAGCCGTTTAAAGTGATTTCCAGCTCAGAAAAGCAGTTTGGAGTGAAAAATCAACGTTTCATGCTGAAATGTGACTTTTCATGCAAAAGTGCACAACTCTGCTTAAAATGCTTACAGGAGCATTCTAAGCCGTTTAAAGTGATTTCCAGCTCAGAAAAGCAGTTTAGAGTCAAAAATCAACGTTTCAGGCTGAAATGTGACTTTTCATGCAAAAGTGCCCAACTCTGCTTTAAATGCTTACAGGAGCATTCTAAGCCGTTTAAAGTGATTTCCAGCTCAGAAAAGCAGTTTAGAGTGAAAAATCAACGTTTCAGGCTGAAATGTGACTTTTCATGCAAAAGTGCCCAACTCTGCTTAAAATGCTTACAGGAGCATTCTAAGCCGTTTAAAGTGATTTCCAGCTCAGAAAAGCAGTTTGGAGTGAAAAATCAACGTTTCAGGCTGAAATGTGACTTTTCTTGCAAAAGTGCACAACTCTGCTTAAAATGCTTACAGGAGCATTCTAAGCCGTTTAAAGTGATTTCCAGCTCAGAAAAGCAGTTTGGAGTGAAAAATCAACGTTTCAGGCTGAAATGTCACTTTTCATGCAAAAGTGCACAACTCTGCTTAAAAAGCTCACAGGAGCATTCTAACGATGAAACAAGCCGTTTAAAGTGATTTCCAGCTCAGAAAAGCAGTTTGGAGTGAAAAATCAACATTTCAGGCTGAAATGTCACTTTTCATGCAAAAGTGCACAACTCTGCTTAAAATGCTTACAGGAGCATTCTAAGCCGTTTAAAGTGATTTCCAGCTCAGAAAAGCAGTTTAGAGTGAAAAATCAACGTTTCAGGCTGAAATGTGACTTTTCATGCAAAAGTGCCCAACTCTGCTTAAAATGCTTACAGGAGCATTCTAAGCCGTTTAAAGTGATTTCCAGCTCAGAAAAGCAGTTTGGAGTGAAAAATCAACGTTTCATGCTGAAATGTGACTTTTCATGCAAAAGTGCACAACTCTGCTTAAAATGCTTACAGGAGCATTCTAAGCCGTTTAAAGTGATTTCCAGCTCAGAAAAGGAGTTTAGAGTCAAAAATCAACGTTTCAGGCTGAAATGTGACTTTTCATGCAAAAGTGCCCAACTCTGCTTAAAATGCTTACAGGAGCATTCTAAGCCGTTTAAAGTGATTTCCAGCTCAGAAAAGCAGTTTGGAGTGAAAAATCAACGTTTCAGGCTGAAATGTCACTTTTCATGCAAAAGTGCACAACTCTGCTTAAAAAGCTCACAGGAGCATTCTAACGATGAAACAAGCCGTTTAAAGTGATTTCCAGCTCAGAAAAGCAGTTTAGAGAGAAAAATCAACGTTTCAGGCTGAAATGTCACTTTTCATGCAAAAGTGCACAACTCTGCTTAAAAAGCTCTCAGGAGCATTCTAACGATGAAACAAGCCGTTTAAAGTGATTTCCAGCTCAGAAAAGCAGTTTAGAGAGAAAAATCAACGTTTTAGGCTGAAATGTCACTTTTCATGCAAAAGTGCACAACTCTGCTTAAAATGCTTACAGGAGCATTCTAAGCCGTTTAAAGTGATTTCCAGCTCAGAAAAGCAGTTTAGAGTGAAAAATCAACGTTTCAGGCTGAAATGTGACTTTTCATGCAAAAGTGCCCAACTCTGCTTAAAATGCTTACAGGAGCATTCTAAGCCGTTTAAAGTGATTTCCAGCTCAGAAAAGCAGTTTGGAGTGAAAAATCAACGTTTCAGGCCGAAATGTGACTTTTCATGCAAAAGTGCACAACTTTGCTTAAAATGCTTACAGGAGCATTCTAACGATGAAACAAGCCGTTTAAAGTGATTTCCAGCTCAGAAAAGCAGTTTAGAGTGAAAAATCAACGTTTCAGGCTGAAATGTGACTTTTCATGCAAAAGTGCCCAACTCTGCTTAAAATGCTTACAGGAGCATTCTAAGCCGTTTAAAGTGATTTCCAGCTCAGAAAAGCAGTTTGGAGTGAAAAATCAACGTTTCAGGCTGAAATGTGACTTTTCATGCAAAAGTGCACAACTCTGCTTAAAAAGCTCTCAGGAGCATTCTAACGATGAAACAAGCCGTTTAAAGTGATTTCCAGCTCAGAAAAGCAGTTTAGAGAGAAAAATCAACGTTTTAGGCTGAAATGTCACTTTTCATGCAAAAGTGCACAACTCTGCTTAAAATGCTTACAGGAGCATTCTAAGCCGTTTAAAGTGATTTCCAGCTCAGAAAAGCAGTTTAGAGTGAAAAATCAACGTTTCAGGCTGAAATGTGACTTTTCATGCAAAAGTGCCCAACTCTGCTTAAAATGCTTACAGGAGCATTCTAAGCCGTTTAAAGTGATTTCCAGCTCAGAAAAGCAGTTTGGAGTGAAAAATCAACGTTTCAGGCTGAAATGTCACTTTTCATGCAAAAGTGCACAACTCTGCTTAAAAAGCTCACAGGAGCATTCTAACGATGAAACAAGCCGTTTAAAGTGATTTCCAGCTCAGAAAAGCAGTTTAGAGAGAAAAATCAACGTTTCAGGCTGAAATGTCACTTTTCATGCAAAAGTGCACAACTCTGCTTAAAAAGCTCTCAGGAGCATTCTAACGATGAAACAAGCCGTTTAAAGTGATTTCCAGCTCAGAAAAGCAGTTTAGAGAGAAAAATCAACGTTTTAGGCTGAAATGTCACTTTTCATGCAAAAGTGCACAACTCTGCTTAAAATGCTTACAGGAGCATTCTAAGCCGTTTAAAGTGATTTCCAGCTCAGAAAAGCAGTTTAGAGTGAAAAATCAACGTTTCAGGCTGAAATGGGACTTTTCATGCAAAAGTGCCCAACTCTGCTTAAAATGCTTACAGGAGCATTCTAAGCCGTTTAAAGTGATTTCCAGCTCAGAAAAGCAGTTTGGAGTGAAAAATCAACGTTTCATGCTGAAATGTGACTTTTCATGCAAAAGTGCACAACTCTGCTTAAAATGCTTACAGGAGCATTCTAAGCCGTTTAAAGTGATTTCCAGCTCAGAAAAGCAGTTTAGAGTCAAAAATCAACGTTTCAGGCTGAAATGTGACTTTTCATGCAAAAGTGCCCAACTCTGCTTAAAATGCTTACAGGAGCATTCTAAGCCGTTTAAAGTGATTTCCAGCTCAGAAAAGCAGTTTAGAGTGAAAAATCAACGTTTCAGGCTGAAATGTGACTTTTCATGCAAAAGTGCCCAACTCTGCTTAAAATGCTTACAGGAGCATTCTAAGCCGTTTAAAGTGATTTCCAGCTCAGAAAAGCAGTTTGGAGTGAAAAATCAACGTTTCAGGCTGAAATGTGACTTTTCATGCAAAAGTGCACAACTCTGCTTAAAAAGCTCTCAGGAGCATTCTAACGATGAAACAAGCCGTTTAAAGTGATTTCCAGCTCAGAAAAGCAGTTTAGAGAGAAAAATCAACGTTTTAGGCTGAAATGTCACTTTTCATGCAAAAGTGCACAACTCTGCTTAAAATGCTTACAGGAGCATTCTAAGCCGTTTAAAGTGATTTCCAGCTCAGAAAAGCAGTTTAGAGTGAAAAATCAACGTTTCAGGCTGAAATGTGACTTTTCATGCAAAAGTGCCCAACTCTGCTTAAAATGCTTACAGGAGCATTCTAAGCCGTTTAAAGTGATTTCCAGCTCAGAAAAGCAGTTTGGAGTGAAAAATCAACGTTTCAGGCTGAAATGTCACTTTTCATGCAAAAGTGCACAACTCTGCTTAAAAAGCTCACAGGAGCATTCTAACGATGAAACAAGCCGTTTAAAGTGATTTCCAGCTCAGAAAAGCAGTTTAGAGAGAAAAATCAACGTTTCAGGCTGAAATGTCACTTTTCATGCAAAAGTGCACAACTCTGCTTAAAAAGCTCTCAGGAGCATTCTAACGATGAAACAAGCCGTTTAAAGTGATTTCCAGCTCAGAAAAGCAGTTTAGAGAGAAAAATCAACGTTTTAGGCTGAAATGTCACTTTTCATGCAAAAGTGCACAACTCTGCTTAAAATGCTTACAGGAGCATTCTAAGCCGTTTAAAGTGATTTCCAGCTCAGAAAAGCAGTTTAGAGTGAAAAATCAACGTTTCAGGCTGAAATGTGACTTTTCATGCAAAAGTGCCCAACTCTGCTTAAAATGCTTACAGGAACATTCTAAGCCGTTTAAAGTGATTTCCAGCTCAGAAAAGCAGTTTGGAGTGAAAAATCAACGTTTCAGGCCGAAATGTGACTTTTCATGCAAAAGTGCACAACTTTGCTTAAAATGCTTACAGGAGCATTCTAACGATGAAACAAGCCGTTTAAAGTGATTTCCAGCTCAGAAAAGCAGTTTAGAGTGAAAAATCAACGTTTCAGGCTGAAATGTGACTTTTCATGCAAAAGTGCCCAACTCTGCTTAAAATGCTTACAGGAGCATTCTAAGCCGTTTAAAGTGATTTCCAGCTCAGAAAAGCAGTTTGGAGTGAAAAATCAACGTTTCAGGCTGAAATGTGACTTTTCATGCAAAAGTGCACAACTCTGCTTAAAAAGCTCTCAGGAGCATTCTAACGATGAAACAAGCCGTTTAAAGTGATTTCCAGCTCAGAAAAGCAGTTTAGAGAGAAAAATCAACGTTTTAGGCTGAAATGTCACTTTTCATGCAAAAGTGCACAACTCTGCTTAAAATGCTTACAGGAGCATTCTAAGCCGTTTAAAGTGATTTCCAGCTCAGAAAAGCAGTTTAGAGTGAAAAATCAACGTTTCAGGCTGAAATGTGACTTTTCATGCAAAAGTGCCCAACTCTGCTTAAAATGCTTACAGGAGCATTCTAAGCCGTTTAAAGTGATTTCCAGCTCAGAAAAGCAGTTTGGAGTGAAAAATCAACGTTTCAGGCTGAAATGTCACTTTTCATGCAAAAGTGCACAACTCTGCTTAAAAAGCTCACAGGAGCATTCTAACGATGAAACAAGCCGTTTAAAGTGATTTCCAGCTCAGAAAAGCAGTTTAGAGAGAAAAATCAACGTTTCAGGCTGAAATGTCACTTTTCATGCAAAAGTGCACAACTCTGCTTAAAAAGCTCTCAGGAGCATTCTAACGATGAAACAAGCCGTTTAAAGTGATTTCCAGCTCAGAAAAGCAGTTTAGAGAGAAAAATCAACGTTTTAGGCTGAAATGTCACTTTTCATGCAAAAGTGCACAACTCTGCTTAAAATGCTTACAGGAGCATTCTAAGCCGTTTAAAGTGATTTCCAGCTCAGAAAAGCAGTTTAGAGTGAAAAATCAACGTTTCAGGCTGAAATGTGACTTTTCATGCAAAAGTGCCCAACTCTGCTTAAAATGCTTACAGGAGCATTCTAAGCCGTTTAAAGTGATTTCCAGCTCAGAAAAGCAGTTTGGAGTGAAAAATCAACGTTTCATGCTGAAATGTGACTTTTCATGCAAAAGTGCACAACTCTGCTTAAAATGCTTACAGGAGCATTCTAAGCCGTTTAACCCTTGTGTGGTGTTCGGGTCTGTGGGACCCGTTTTTAAAGTTTACTGAAAGAAAAATCATGCAATTAATTGTTTTTTCAACCTAAGATTCATTGGCCTTGGCTCATTTTCTATGAAGAACATAAAAATAAACAACTTTATAATTACTGTACACTGTGTACCCCCCCTACACATTTATATTACATATGTGGTGTTCGGGTCCACTGGACCCAGGGTTAATAAGAGTGTAAAAATTGAATGTGCTATGTAACTTCACTCTTTTTTTCTCCTTCCTGGGACTCCCGTGAGTGCATAAGTGTGTTTGTATTCATGTCTGTACATATGTGATGGATGCATGTCAGAGTTTTGTCATTCAACTCTTGCTGTAATGCTGCAAGCATCCAACATGTTATATATCATGCATGAACATTTGTTTGTACCCACTGTCCCAAACACTTTACCTTTTGTCTAACAGGAACCATTCTACATTTTACCATTATCTCCCTTACAAAAAATCCATAGTTTTATTGTAGTAAAATTATGGTTATTTGGTATATTGGTTACCATTTGTAAAACCATGGGTTTACCACAAAACCTATGGTGTGTGTGTGTGTGTGTGTGTGTGTGTGTGTGTGTGTGTGTGTGTGTGTGTGTGTGTGTGTGTGTGTGTGTACCTGGTAATTATCACGTTGTGGGGACCAATTGTCCCCACAAAGATAGGAATACCAGTATTTTTGTGACCTTGTGGGGACATTTTGATGTCCCCATGAGGAAACAAGCTTATAAATCAAACAAAATGATGTTTCTTGAAAATGTGAAGTAGTAGAAAGGTTTCTGTGATGGTTGGGGTTAGGGAATGGGGTTGGTTAGGGGAATAGAATATACAGTTTGTATGGTATAAAATGCATTACGTCTATGGAATGTCCCCACAAAACATGGAAACCAGAATGTGTGTGTGTGTGTGTGTGTGTGTGTGTACCTGGTATTTATCACATTGTGGGGACCAAATGTCAGCTGTGTGCATGAGTGTGTGAGAGAGAGTGAATAATAGAGAAAGTAAAATATTATCCATATATTGTGGCCAATAGCAACACATTGTACTGCAATGTGTGTGGACCATGGATGGACACAGTATATTTGTATAAAATGCAAGAAATGCATACACAACATAGCTACACATTAAAAATCTTCTTCTAATGTGTTGTGTAGGCTGGCATGAACAGGTTATGTGTTCAGTGTAGATAATATCTTATGATACGGCATCTGTCCAGTTGGGGCCTGTGCTGTGTAGACTGACACAAATGTGTAAAATTTCAAAATGTTCAAAGAATTAAACATCAACAGTGATGAAAAACTTTGTTTCATTTATACTTATTTAAGAAAACATGTTTTCCCCCCAATATCTGGATCAGAATAGAATTTTCTTCTTTTGTTTCATTTTACCACAAAAAACGAATGGCACTTTAGTTTATAACTAGTCCCCTACCAGTGGTAAATGACAAAAATTAACCATAAATTCTGTCTATGTTACTTGCAATAAGGCTAAAGTAAACATCTGTAAACAATTATTACATAAATTTGTATGACTGCATTGATTTAAGATACTAATAATACTCTGGGTCCACTAGACCCACAAACATTGTCTAAGTAACAAAAATATGAACACCACACAAGGGTTAAAGTGATTTCCAGCTCAGAAAAGCAGTTTAGAGTACACCACACAAGGGTTAAAGTGATTTCCAGCTCAGAAAAGCAGTTTAGAGTCCAAAAATCAAACGTTTCAGGCTGAAATGTGACTTTTCATGCAAAAGTGCCCCAACTCTGCTTAAAATGCTTACAGGAGCATTCTAAGCCGTTTAAAGTGATTTCCAGCTCAGAAAAGCAGTTTAGAGTGAAAAAATCAACGTTTCAGGCTGAAATGTGACTTTTCATGCAAAGTGCCCAACTCTGCTTAAATGCTTACAGGAGCATTCTAAGCCGTTTAAAGTGATTTCCAGCTCAGAAAAGCAGTTTGGAGTGAAAAAATCAAACGTTTCAGGCTGAAATGTGACTTTTCTTGCAAAAGTGCACAACTCTGCTTAAAATGCTTTACAGGAGCATTCTAAGCCGTTTAAAGTGATTTCCAGCTCAGAAAAGCAGTTTGGAGTGAAAATCAACGTTTCAGGCTGAAATGTCACTTTTCATGCAAAAGTGCACAACTCTGCTTAAAAAGCTCACAGGAGCATTCTAACGATGAAACAAGCCGTTTAAAGTGATTTCCAGCTCAGAAAAGCAGTTTGGAGTGAAAAAATCAACATTTCAGGCTGAAATGTCACTTTTCATGCAAAAGTGCACAACTCTGCTTAAAATGCTTACAGGAGCATTCTAAGCCGTTTAAAGTGATTTCCAGCTCAGAAAAGCAGTTTAGAGTGAAAAATCAACGTTTCAGGCTGAAATGTGACTTTTCATGCAAAAGTGCCCAACTCTGCTTAAAATGCTTACAGGAGCATTCTAAGCCGTTTAAAGTGATTTCCAGCTCAGAAAAGCAGTTTGGAGTGAAAAATCAACGTTTCATGCTGAAATGTGACTTTTCATGCAAAAGTGCACAACTCTGCTTAAAATGCTTACAGGAGCATTCTAAGCCGTTTTAAAGTGATTTCCAGCTCAGAAAAGCAGTTTAGAGTCAAAAAATCAACGTTTCAGGCTGAAATGTGACTTTTCATGCAAAAGTGCCCAACTCTGCTTAAAATGCTTACAGGAGCATTCTAAGCCGTTTAAAGTGATTTCCAGCTCAGAAAAGCAGTTTAGAGTGAAAAATCAACGTTTCAGGCTGAAATGTGACTTTTCATGCAAAAGTGCCCAACTCTGCTTAAAATGCTTACAGGAGCATTCTAAGCCGTTTAAAGTGATTTCCAGCTCAGAAAAGCAGTTTAGAGTGAAAAATCAACGTTTCAGGCTGAAATGTGACTTTTCATGCAAAAGTGCCCAACTTTGCTTAAAATGCTTACAGGAGCATTCTAAGCCGTTTAAAGTGATTTCCAGCTCAGAAAAGCAGTTTAGAGTGAAAAATCAACGTTTCAGGCTGAAATGTGACTTTTCATGCAAAAGTGCCCAACTCTGCTTAAAATGCTTACAGGAGCATTCTAAGCCGTTTAAAGTGATTTCCCAGCTCAGAAAAGCAGTTTGGAGTGAAAAATCAACGTTTCAGGCCGAAATGTGACTTTTCATGCAAAAGTGCACAACTTTGCTTAAAATGCTTACAGGAGCATTCTAACGATGAAACAAGCCGTTTAAAGTGATTTCCAGCTCAGAAAAGCAGTTTAGAGTCAAAAATCAACGTTTCAGGCTGAAATGTGACTTTTCATGCAAAAGTGCCCAACTCTGCTTAAAATGCTTACAGGAGCATTCTAAGCCGTTTAAAGTGATTTCCAGCTCAGAAAAGCAGTTTAGAGTGAAAAATCAACGTTTCAGGCTGAAATGTGACTTTTTATGCAAAAGTGCCCAACTCTGCTTAAAATGCTTACAGGAGCATTCTAAGCCGTTTAAAGTGATTTCCAGCTCAGAAAAGCAGTTTGGAGTGAAAAATCAACGTTTCAGGCTGAAATGTGACTTTTCTTGCAAAAGTGCACAACTCTGCTTAAAATGCTTACAGGAGCATTCTAACGATGAAACAAGCCGTTTAAAGTGATTTCCCAGCTCAGAAAAGCAGTTTAGAGTGAAAAATCAACGTTTCAGGCTGAAATGTGACTTTTCATGCAAAAGTGCCCAACTCTGCTTAAAATGCTTACAGGAGCATTCTAAGCCGTTTAAAGTGATTTCCAGCTCAGAAAAGCAGTTTAGAGTGAAAAATCAACGTTTCAGGCTGAAATGTGACTTTTCATGCAAAGTGCCCAACTTTGCTTAAAATGCTTACAGGAGCATTCTAAGCCGTTTAAAGTGATTTTCCAGCTCAGAAAAGCAGTTTAGAGTGAAAAATCAACGTTTCAGGCTGAAATGTGACCTTTTCATGCAAAAGTGCCCAACTCTGCTTAAAATGCTTACAGGAGCATTCTAAAGCCGTTTAAAGTGATTTCCAGCTCAGAAAAGCAGTTTGGAGTGAAAAATCAACGTTTCAGGCCGAAATGTGACTTTTCATGCAAAAGTGCACAACTTTGCTTAAAATGCTTACAGGAGCATTCTAACGATGAAACAAGCCGTTTAAAGTGATTCCCAGCTCAGAAAAGCAGTTTAGAGTGAAAAATCAACGTTTCAGGCTGAAATGTGACTTTTCATGCAAAAGTGCCCAACTCTGCTTAAAATGCTTACAGGAGCATTCTAAGCCGTTTAAAGTGATTTCCAGCTCAGAAAAGCAGTTTGGAGTGAAAAATCAACGTTTCAGGCTGAAATGTGACTTTTCATGCAAAAGTGCACAACTCTGCTTAAAATGCTTACAGGAGCATTCTAAGCCGTTTAAAGTGATTTCCAGCTCAGAAAAGCAGTTTGGAGTGAAAAATCAACGTTTCAGGCTGAAATGTCACTTTTCATGCAAAAGTGCACAACTCTGCTTAAAAAGCTCACAGGAGCATTCTAACGATTGAAACAAGCCGTTTAAAGTGATTTCCAGCTCAGAAAAGCAGTTTGGAGTGAAAAAATCAACATTTCAGGCTGAAATGTCACTTTTCATGCAAAAGTGCACAACTCATGCTTAAAAAGCTCTCAGGAGCATTCTAACGATGAAACAAGCCGTTTAAAGTGATTTCCAGCTCAGAAAAGCAGTTTAGAGAGGAAAAATCAACGTTTTAGGCTGAAATGTCACTTTTCATGCAAAAGTGCACAACTCTGCTTAAAATGCTTACAGGAGCATTCTAAGCCGTTTAAAGTGATTTCCAGCTCAGAAAAGCAGTTTAGAGTGAAAAATCAACGTTTCAGGCTGAAATGTGACTTTTCATGCAAAAGTGCCCAACTCTGCTTAAAATGCTTACAGGAGCATTCTAAGCCGTTTAAAGTGATTTCCAGCTCAGAAAAGCAGTTTGGAGTGAAAAATCAAACGTTTCATGCTGAAATGTGACTTTTCATGCAAAAGTGCACAACTCTGCTTAAAATGCTTACAGGAGCATTCTAAGCCGTTTTAAAGTGATTTCCAGCTCAGAAAAGCAGTTTAGAGTCAAAAATCAACGTTTCAGGCTGAAATGTGACTTTTCATGCAAAAGTGCCCAACTCTGCTTAAAATGCTTACAGGAGCATTCTAAGCCGTTTAAAGTGATTTCCAGCTCAGAAAAGCAGTTTAGAGTGAAAAATCAACGTTTCAGGCTGAAATGTGACTTTTCATGCAAAAGTGCCCCAACTCTGCTTAAAATGCTTACAGGAGCATTCTAAGCCGTTTAAAGTGATTTCCAGCTCAGAAAAGCAGTTTGGAGTGAAAAATCAACGTTTCAGGGCTGAAATGTTGACTTTTCTTGCAAAAGTGCACAACTCTGCTTAAAATGCTTACAGGAGCATTCTAAGCCGTTTAAAGTGATTTCCAGCTCAGAAAAGCAGTTTGGAGTGAAAAATCAACGTTTCAGGCTGAAATGTCACTTTTTCATGCAAAAGTGCACAACTCTGCTTAAAAAGCTCACAGGAGCATTCTAACGATGAAACAAGCCGTTTAAAGTGATTTCCAGCTCAGAAAGCAGTTTGGAGTGAAAAATCAACCATTTCAGGCTGAAATGTCACTTTTCATGCAAAAGTGCACAACTCTGCTTAAAATGCTTACAGGAGCATTCTAAGCCGTTTAAAGTGATTTCCAGCTCAGAAAAGCAGTTTAGAGTGAAAAATCAACGTTTCAGGCTGAAATGTGACTTTTCATGCAAAAGTGCCCAACTCTGCTTAAAATGCTTACAGGAGCATTCTAAGCCGTTTAAAGTGATTTCCAGCTCAGAAAAGCAGTTTGGAGTGAAAAATCAACGTTTCATGCTGAAATGTGACTTTTCATGCAAAAGTGCACAAACTCTGCTTAAAATGCTTACAGGAGCATTCTAAGCCGTTTAAAGTGATTTCCAGCTCAGAAAAGCAGTTTGGAGTGAAAATCAACGTTTCAGGCTGGAAATGTGACTTTTCTTGCAAAAGTGCACAACTCTGCTTAAAATGCTTACAGGAGCATTCTAACGATGAAACAAGCCGTTTAAAGTGATTTCCAGCTCAGAAAGCAGTTTAGAGTGAAAAATCAACGTTTTCAGGCTGAAATGTGACTTTTCATGCAAAAGTGCCCAACCTCTGCTTAAAATGCTTACAGGAGCATTCTAAGCCGTTTAAAGTGATTTCCAGCTCAGAAAAGCAGTTTAGAGTGAAAAATCAACGTTTCAGGCTGAAATGTGACTTTTCATGCAAAAGTGCCCCAACTTTGCTTAAAATGCTTACAGGAGCATTCTAAGCGTTTAAAGTGATTTCCAGCTCAGAAAAGCAGTTTAGAGTGAAAAATCAACGTTTCAGGCTGAAATGTGACTTTTCATGCAAAAGTGCCCAACTCTGCTTAAAATGCTTACAGGAGCATTCTAAGCCGTTTTAAAGTGATTTCCAGCTCAGAAAAGCAGTTTGGAGTGAAAAATCAACGTTTCAGGCCGAAATGTGACTTTTCATGCAAAAGTGCACAACTTTGCTTAAAATGCTTACAGGAGCATTCTAACGATGAAACAAGCCGTTTAAAGTGATTTCCAGCTCAGAAAAGCAGTTTAGAGTCAAAAATCAACGTTTCAGGCTGAAATGTGAACTTTTTCATGCAAAAGTGCCCAACTCTGCTTAAAATGCTTACAGGAGCATTCTAAGCCGTTTAAAGTGATTTCCAGCTCAGAAAAGCAGTTTAGAGTGAAAAAATCAACGTTTCAGGCTGAAATGTGACTTTTCATGCAAAAGTGCCCAACTCTGCTTAAAATGCTTACAGGAGCATTCTAAGCCGTTTAAAGTGATTTCCAGCTCAGAAAAGCAGTTTGGAGTGAAAAATCAACGTTTCAGGCTGAAATGTGACTTTTCTTGCAAAAGTGCACAACTCTGCTTAAAATGCTTACAGGAGCATTCTAACGATGAAACAAGCCGTTTAAAAGTGATTTCCAGCTCAGAAAAGCAGTTTAGAGTGAAAAATCAAACGGTTTCAGGCTGAAATGTGACTTTTCATGCAAAAGTGCCCAACTCTGCTTAAAATGCTTACAGGAGGCATTCTAAGCCGTTTAAAGTGATTTCCAGCTCAGAAAAGCAGTTTAGAGTGAAAAATCAACGTTTCAGGCTGAAATGTGACTTTTCATGCAAAAGTGCCCAACTTTTGCTTAAAATGCTTACAGGAGCATTCTAAGCCGTTTAAAGTGATTTCCAGCTCAGAAAAGCAGTTTAGAGTGAAAAATCAACGTTTCAGGCTGAAATGTGACTTTTCATGCAAAAGTGCCCAACTCTGCTTAAAATGCTTACAGGAGCATTCTAAGCCGTTTAAAGTGATTTCCAGCTCAGAAAAGCAGTTTGGAGTGAAAAATCAACGTTTCAGCCGAAATGTGACTTTTCATGCAAAAGTGCACAACTTTGCTTAAAATGCTTACAGGAGCATTCTAACGATGAAACAAGCCGTTTAAAGTGATTTCCAGCTCAGAAAAGCAGTTTAGAGTGAAAAATCAACGTTTCAGGCTGAAATGTGACTTTTCATGCAAAAGTGCCCCAACTCTGCTTAAAATGCTTACAGGAGCATTCTAAGCCGTTTAAAGTGATTTCCAGCTCAGAAAAGCAGTTTGGAGTGAAAAATCAACGTTTCAGGCTGAAATGTGACTTTTCATGCAAAAGTGCACAACTCTGCTTAAAATGCTTACAGGAGCATTCTAAGCCGTTTAAAGTGATTTCCAGCTCAGAAAAGCAGTTTGGAGTGAAAAATCAACGTTTCAGGCTGAAATGTCACTTTTCATGCAAAAGTGCACAACTCTGCTTAAAAAGCTCACAGGAGCATTCTAACGATGAAACAAGCCGTTTAAAGTGATTTCCAGCTCAGAAAAGCAGTTTGGAGTGAAAAATCAACATTTCAGGCTGAAATGTCACTTTTCATGCAAAAGTGCACAACTCTGCTTAAAAAGCTCTCAGGAGCATTCTAACGATGAAACAAGCCGTTTAAAGTGATTTCCAGCTCAGAAAAGCAGTTTAGAGAGAAAAATCAACGTTTTAGGCTGAAATGTCACTTTTCATGCAAAAGTGCACAACTCTGCTTAAAATGCTTACAGGAGCATTCTAAGCCGTTTAAAGTGATTTCCAGCTCAGAAAAGCAGTTTAGAGTGAAAAATCAACGTTTCAGGCTGAAATGTGACTTTTCATGCAAAAGTGCCCAACTCTGCTTAAAATGCTTACAGGAGCATTCTAAGCCGTTTAAAGTGATTTCCAGCTCAGAAAGCAGTTTGGAGTGAAAAATCAACGTTTCATGCTGAAATGTGACTTTTCATGCAAAAGTGCACAACCTCTGCTTAAAATGCTTACAGGAGCATTCTAAGCCGTTTAAAGTGATTTCCAGCTCAGAAAAGCAGTTTAGAGTCAAAAATCAACGTTTCAGGCTGAAATGTGACTTTTCATGCAAAAGTGCCCAACTCTGCTTAAAATGCTTACAGGAGCATTCTAAGCCGTTTAAAGTGATTTCCAGCTCAGAAAAGCAGTTTAGAGTGAAAAATCAACGTTTCAGGCTGAAATGTGACTTTTCATGCAAAAGTGCCCAACTCTGCTTAAAATGCTTACAGGAGCATTCTAAGCCGTTTAAAGTGATTTCCAGCTCAGAAAAGCAGTTTGGAGTGAAAAAATCAACGTTTCAGGCTGAAATGTGACTTTTCTTGCAAAAGTGCACAACTCTGCTTAAAATGCTTACAGGAGCATTCTAAGCCGTTTAAAGTGATTTCCAGCTCAGAAAAGCAGTTTGGAGTGAAAAATCAACGTTTCAGGCTGAAATGTCACTTTTCATGCAAAAGTGCACAACTCTGCTTAAAAAGCTCACAGGAGCATTCTAACGATGAAACAAGCCGTTTAAAGTGATTTCCAGCTCAGAAAAGCAGTTTGGAGTGAAAAATCAACATTTCAGGCTGAAATGTCACTTTTCATGCAAAAGTGCACAACTCTGCTTAAAATGCTTACAGGAGCATTCTAAGCCGTTTAAAGTGATTTCCAGCTCAAGAAAAGCAGTTTAGAGTGAAAAATCAACGTTTCAGGCTGAAATGTGACTTTTCATGCAAAAGTGCCCAACTCTGCTTAAAATGCTTACAGGAGCATTCTAAGCCGTTTAAAGTGATTTCCAGCTCAGAAAAGCAGTTTTGGAGTGAAAAATCAACGTTTCATGCTGAAATGTGACTTTTCATGCAAAAGTGCACAACTCTGCTTAAAATGCTTACAGAGCATTCTAAGCCGTTTAAAGTGATTTCCAGCTCAGAAAAGCAGTTTGGAGTGAAAAATCAACGTTTCAGGCTGAAATGTGACTTTTCTTGCAAAAGTGCACAACTCTGCTTAAAATGCTTACAGGAGCATTCTACGATGAAACAAGCCGTTTAAAGTGATTTCCAGCTCAGAAAAGCAGTTTAGAGTGAAAAATCAACGTTTCAGGCTGAAATGTGACTTTTCATGCAAAAGTGCCCAACTCTGCTTAAAATGCTTACAGGAGCATTCTAAGCCGTTTAAAGTGATTTCCAGCTCAGAAAAGCAGTTTAGAGTGAAAAATCAACGTTTCAGGCTGAAATGTGACTTTTCATGCAAAAGTGCCCAACTTTGCTTAAAATGCTTACAGGAGCATTCTAAGCCGTTTAAAGTGATTTCCAGCTCAGAAAAGCAGTTTAGAGTGAAAAATCAACGTTTCAGGCTGAAATGTGACTTTTCATGCAAAAGTGCCCAACTCTGCTTAAAATGCTTACAGGAGCATTCTAAGCCGTTTAAAGTGATTTCCAGCTCAGAAAAGCAGTTTGGAGTGAAAAATCAACGTTTCAGGCCGAAATGTGACTTTTCATGCAAAAGTGCACAACTTTGCTTAAAATGCTTACAGGAGCATTCTAACGATGAAACAAGCCGTTTAAAGTGATTTCCAGCTCAGAAAAGCAGTTTAGAGTCAAAAATCAACGTTTCAGGCTGAAATGTGACTTTTCATGCAAAAGTGCCCAACTCTGCTTAAAATGCTTACAGGAGCATTCTAAGCCGTTTAAAGTGATTTCCAGCTCAGAAAAGCAGTTTAGAGTGAAAAATCAACGTTTCAGGCTGAAATGTGACTTTTCATGCAAAAGTGCCCAACTCTGCTTAAAATGCTTACAGGAGCATTCTAAGCCGTTTAAAGTGATTTCCAGCTCAGAAAAGCAGTTTGGAGTGAAAAATCAACGTTTCAGGCTGAAATGTGACTTTTCTTGCAAAAGTGCACAACTCTGCTTAAAATGCTTACAGGAGCATTCTAACGATGAAACAAGCCGTTTAAAGTTATTTCCAGCTCAGAAAAGCAGTTTAGAGTGAAAAATCAACGTTTCAGGCTGAAATGTGACTTTTCATGCAAAAGTGCCCAACTCTGCTTAAAATGCTTACAGGAGCATTCTAAGCCGTTTTAAAGTGATTTCCAGCTCAGAAAAGCAGTTTAGAGTGAAAAATCAACGTTTCAGGCTGAAATGTGACTTTTCATGCAAAAGTGCCCAACTTTGCTTAAAATGCTTACAGGAGCATTCTAAGCCGTTTAAAGTGATTTCCAGCTCAGAAAAGCAGTTTAGAGTGAAAAATCAACGTTTCAGGCTGAAATGTGACTTTTCATGCAAAAGTGCCCAACTCTGCTTAAAATGCTTACAGGAGCATTCTAAGCCGTTTAAAGTGATTTCCAGCTCAGAAAAGCAGTTTGGAGTGAAAAATCAACGTTTCAGGCCGAAATGTGACTTTTCATGCAAAAGTGCACAACTTTGCTTAAAATGCTTACAGGAGCATTCTAACGATGAAACAAGCCGTTTAAAGTGATTTCCAGCTCAGAAAAGCAGTTTAGAGTGAAAAATCAACGTTTCAGGCTGAAATGTGGACTTTTCATGCAAAAGTGCCCAACTCTGCTTAAAATGCTTACAGGAGCATTCTAAGCCGTTTAAAGTGATTTCCAGCTCAGAAAAGCAGTTTGGAGTGAAAAATCAACGTTTCAGCTGAAATGTGACTTTTCATGCAAAAGTGCACAACTCTGCTTAAAATGCTTACAGGAGCATTCTAAGCCGTTTAAAGTGATTTCCAGCTCAGAAAAGCAGTTTGGAGTGAAAAATCAACGTTTCAGGCTGAAATGTCACTTTTCATGCAAAAGTGCACAACTCTGCTTAAAAAAGCTCACAGGAGCATTCTAACGATGAAACAAGCCGTTTAAAGTGATTTCCAGCTCAGAAAAGCAGTTTGGAGTGAAAAATCAACATTTCAGGCTGAAATGTCACTTTTCATGCAAAAGTGCACAACTCTGCTTAAAAAGCTCTCAGGAGCATTCTAACGATGAAACAAGCCGTTTAAAGTGATTTCCAGCTCAGAAAAGCAGTTTAGAGAGAAAAATCAACGTTTTAGGCTGAAATGTCACTTTCATGCAAAAGTGCACAACTCTGCTTAAAATGCTTACAGGAGCATTCTAAGCCGTTTAAAGTGATTTCCAGCTCAGAAAAGCAGTTTAGAGTGAAAAATCAACGTTTCCAGGCTGAAATGTGACTTTTCATGCAAAAGTGCCCAACTCTGCTTAAAATGCTTACAGGAGCATTCTAAGCCGTTTAAAGTGATTTCCAGCTCAGAAAAGCAGTTTGGAGTGAAAAATCAACGTTTCATGCTGAAATGTGACTTTTCATGCAAAAGTGCACAACTCTGCTTAAAATGCTTACAGGAGCATTTCTAAGCCGTTTAAAGTGATTTCCAGCTCAGAAAAGCAGTTTAGAGTCAAAAATCAACGTTTCAGGCTGAAATGTGACTTTTCATGCAAAAGTGCCCAACTCTGCTTAAAATGCTTACAGGAGCATTCTAAAGCCGTTTAAAGTGATTTCCAGCTCAGAAAAGCAGTTTAGAGTGAAAAATCAACGTTTCAGGCTGAAATGTGACTTTTCATGCAAAAGTGCCCAACTCTGCTTAAAATGCTTACAGGAGCATTCTAAGCCGTTTAAAGTGATTTCCAGCTCAGAAAAGCAGTTTGGAGTGAAAAATCAACGTTTCAGGCTGAAATGTGACTTTTCTTGCAAAAGTGCACAACTCTGCTTAAAATGCTTACAGGAGCATTCTAAACGATGAAACAAGCCGTTTAAAGTGATTTCCAGCTCAGAAAAGCAGTTAGAGTGAAAAATCAACGTTTCAGGCTGAAATGTGACTTTTCATGCCAAAAGTGCCCAACTCTGCTTAAAATGCTTACAGGAGCATTCTAAGCGTTTAAAGTGATTTCCAGCTCAGAAAAGCAGTTTAGAGTGAAAAATCAACGTTTCAGGCTGAAATGTGACTTTTCATGCAAAAGTGCCCAACTTTGCTTAAAATGCTTACAGGAGCATTCTAAGCCGTTTAAAGTGATTTCCAGCTCAGAAAAGCAGTTTAGAGTGAAAAATCAACGTTTCAGGCTGAAATGTGACTTTTCATGCAAAAGTGCCCAACTCTGCTTAAAATGCTTACAGGAGCATTCTAAGCCGTTTAAAGTGATTTCCAGCTCAGAAAAGCAGTTTGGAGTGAAAAATCAACGTTTCAGGCCGAAATGTGACTTTTCATGCAAAAGTGCACAACTTTGCTTAAAATGCTTACAGGAGCATTCTAACGATGAAACAAGCCGTTTAAAGTGATTTCCAGCTCAGAAAAGCAGTTTAGAGTGAAAAATCAACGTTTCAGGCTGAAATGTGACTTTTCATTGCAAAAGTGCCCAACTCTGCTTAAAATGCTTACAGGAGCATTCTAAGCCGTTTAAAGTGATTTCCAGCTCAGAAAAGCAGTTTGGAGTGAAAAATCAACGTTTCAGGCTGAAATGTCACTTTTCATGCAAAAGTGCACAACTCTGCTTAAAAAGCTCACAGGAGCATTCTAACGATGAAACAAGCCGTTTAAAGTGATTTCCAGCTCAGAAAAGCAGTTTGGAGTGAAAAATCAACATTTCAGGCTGAAATGTCACTTTCATGCAAAAGTGCACAACTCTGCTTAAAAATGCTTACAGGAGCATTCTAAGCCGTTTAAAGTGATTTCCAGCTCAGAAAAGCAGTTTAGAGTCAAAAAATCAACGTTTCAGGCTGAAATGTGACTTTTCATGCAAAAGTGCCCAACTCTGCTTAAAATGCTTACAGGAGCATTCTAAGCCGTTTAAGTGATTTCCAGCTCAGAAAAGCAGTTTGGAGTGAAAAATCAACGTTTCAGGCTGAAATGTCACTTTTCATGCAAAAGTGCACAACTCTGCTTAAAAAGCTCACAGGAGCATTCTAACGATGAAACAAGCCGTTTAAAGTGATTTCCAGCTCAGAAAAGCAGTTTAGAGAGAAAAATCAACGTTTCAGGCTGAAATGTCACTTTTCATGCAAAAGTGCACAACTCTGCTTAAAAAGCTCTCAGGAGCATTCTAACGATGAAACAAGCCGTTTAAAGTGATTTCCAGCTCAGAAAAGCAGTTTAGAGAGAAAAATCAACGTTTTAGGCTGAAATGTCACTTTTCATGCAAAAGTGCACAACTCTGCTTAAAATGCTTACAGGAGCATTCTAAGCCGTTTAAAAGTGATTTCCAGCTCAGAAAAGCAGTTTAGAGTGAAAAATCAACGTTTCAGGCTGAAATGTGACTTTTCATGCAAAAGTGCCCAACTCTGCTTAAAATGCTTACAGGAGCATTCTAAGCCGTTTAAAGTGATTTCCAGCTCAGAAAAGCAGTTTGGAGTGAAAAATCAACGTTTCAGGCCGAAATGTGACTTTTCATGCAAAAGTGCACAACTTTGCTTAAAATGCTTACAGGAGCATTCTAACGATGAAAACCAAGCCGTTTAAAGTGATTTCCAGCTCAGAAAAGCAGTTTAGAGTTGAAAAATCAACGTTTCAGGCTGAAATGTGACTTTTCATGCAAAAGTGCCCAACTCTGCTTAAAATGCTTACAGGAGCATTCTAGCCGTTTAAAGTGATTTCCAGCTCAGAAAAGCAGTTTGGAGTGAAAAATCAACGTTTCAGGCTGAAATGTCACTTTTCATGCAAAAGTGCACAACTCTGCTTAAAAAGCTCACAGGAGCATTCTAACGATGAAACAAGCCGTTTAAAGTGATTTCCAGCTCAGAAAAGCAGTTTAGAGAGAAAAATCAACGTTTCAGGCTGAAATGTCACTTTTCATGCAAAAGTGCACAACTCTGCTTAAAAAGCTCTCAGGAGCATTCTAACGATGAAACAAGCCGTTTAAAGTGATTTCCAGCTCAGAAAAGCAGTTTACGAGAGAAAAATCAACGTTTTAGGCTGAAATGTCACTTTTCATGCAAAAGTGCACAACTCTGCTTAAAATGCTTACAGGAGCATTCTAAGCCGTTTAAAGTGATTTCCAGCTCAGAAAAAGCAGTTTAGAGTGAAAAATCAACGTTTCAGGCTGAAATGTGACTTTTCATGCAAAAGTGCCCAACTCTGCTTAAAATGCTTACAGGAGCATTCTAAGCCGTTTAAAGTGATTTCCAGCTCAGAAAAGCAGTTTGGAGTGAAAAATCAACGTTTCAGGCCGAAATGTGACTTTTCATGCAAAAGTGCACAACTTTGCTTAAAATGCTTACAGGAGCATTCTAACGATGAAACAAGCCGTTTAAAGTGATTTCCAGCTCAGAAAAGCAGTTTAGAGTGAAAAATCAACGTTTCAGGCATGAAATGTGACTTTTCATGCAAAAGTGCCCAACTCTGCTTAAAATGCTTACAGGAGCATTCTAAGCCGTTTAAAGTGATTTCCAGCTCAGAAAAGCAGTTTGGAGTGAAAAATCAACGTTTCAGGCTGAAATGTGACTTTTCATGCAAAAGTGCACAACTCTGCTTAAAAAGCTCTCAGGAGCATTCTAACGATGAAACAAGCCGTTTAAAGTGATTTCCCAGCTCAAAAAAGCAGTTTAGAGAGAAAAATCAACGTTTTAGGCTGAAATGTCACTTTTCATGCAAAAGTGCACAACTCTGCTTAAAATGCTTACAGGAGCTTTCTAAGCCGTTTAAAGTGATTTCCAGCTCAGAAAAGCAGTTTAGAGTGAAAAATCAACGTTTCAGGCTGAAATGTGACTTTTCATGCAAAAGTGCCCAACTCTGCTTAAAATGCTTACAGGAGCATTCTAAGCCGTTTAAAGTGATTTCCAGCTCAGAAAAGCAGTTTGGAGTGAAAAATCAACGTTTCAGGCTGAAATGTCACTTTTTCATGCAAAAGTGCACAACTCTGCTTAAAAAGCTCACAGGAGCATTCCTAACGATGAAACAAGCCGGTTTAAAGTGATTTCCAGCTCAGAAAAGCAGTTTAGAGAGAAAAATCAACGTTTCAGGCTGAAATGTCACTTTTCATGCAAAAGTGCACAACTCTGCTTAAAAAGCTCTCAGGAGCATTCTAACGATGAAACAAGCCGTTTAAAGTGATTTCCAGCTCAGAAAAGCAGTTTAGAGAGAAAAAATCAACGTTTTAGGCTGAAATGTCACTTTTCATGCAAAGTGCACAACTCTGCTTAAAATGCTTACAGGAGCATTCTAAGCCGTTTAAAGTGATTTCCAGCTCAGAAAAGCAGTTTAGAGTGAAAAATCAACGTTTCAGGCTGAAATGTGACTTTTCATGCAAAAGTGCCCAACTCTGCTTAAAATGCTTACAGGAGGCATTCTAAGCCGTTTAAAGTGATTTCCAGCTCAGAAAAGCAGTTTGGAGTGAAAAATCAACGTTTCATGCTGAAATGTGACTTTTCATGCAAAAGTGCACAACTCTGCTTAAAATGCTTACAGAGCATTCTAAGCCGTTTAAAGTGATTTCCAGCTCAGAAAAGCAGTTTAGAGTGAAAAATCAACGTTTCAGGCTGAAATGTGACTTTTCATGCAAAAGTGCCCAACTCTGCTTAAAATGCTTACAGGAGCATTCTAAGCCGTTTAAAGTGATTTCCAGCTCAGAAAAGCAGTTTAGAGTGAAAAATCAACGTTTCAGGCTGAAATGTGACTTTTCATGCAAAAGTGCCCAACTCTGCTTAAAATGCTTACAGGAGCATTCTAAGCCGTTTAAAGTGATTTCCCAGCTCAGAAAAGCAGTTTGGAGTGAAAAATCAACGTTTCAGGCTGAAATGTGACTTTTCTTGCAAAAGTGCACAACTCTGCTTAAAATGCTTACAGGAGCATTCTAAGCCGTTTAAAGTGATTTCCAGCTCAGAAAAGCAGTTTGGAGTGAAAAATCAACGTTTCAGGCTGAAATGTCACTTTTCATGCAAAAGTGCACAACTCTGCTTAAAAAGCTCACAGGAGCATTCTAACGATGAAACAAGCCGTTTAAAGTGATTTCCAGCTCAGAAAAGCAGTTTGGAGTGAAAAATCAACATTTCAGGCTGAAATGTCACTTTTCATGCAAAAGTGCACAACTCTGCTTAAAATGCTTACAGGAGCATTCTAAGCCGTTTAAAGTGATTTCCAGCTCAGAAAAGCAGTTTAGAGTGAAAAATCAACGTTTCAGGCTGAAATGTGACTTTTCATGCAAAAGTGCCCAACTCTGCTTAAAAATGCTTACAGGAGCATTCTAAGCCGTTTAAAGTGATTTCCAGCTCAGAAAAGCAGTTTGGAGTGAAAAATCAACGTTTCATGCTGAAATGTGACTTTTCCATGGCAAAAGTGCACAACTCTGCTTAAAATGCTTACAGGAGCATTCTAAGCCGTTTAAAGTGATTTCCAGCTCAGAAAAGCAGTTTAGAGTCAAAAATCAACGTTTCAGGCTGAAATGTGACTTTTCATGCAAAAGTGCCCAACTCTGCTTAAAATGCTTACAGGAGCATTCTAAGCCGTTTAAAGTGATTTCCAGCTCAGAAAAGCAGTTTAGAGTGAAAAATCAACGTTTCAGGCTGAAATGTGACTTTTCATGCAAAAGTGCCCAACTCTGCTTAAAATGCTTACAGGAGCATTCTAAGCCGTTTAAAGTGATTTCCAGCTCAGAAAAGCAGTTTGGAGTGAAAAATCAACGTTTCAGGCTGAAATGTGACTTTTCTTGCAAAAGTGCACAACTCTGCTTAAAATGCTTACAGGAGCATTCTAACGATGAAACAAGCCGTTTAAAGTGATTTCCAGCTCAGAAAAGCAGTTTAGAGTGAAAAATCAACGTTTCAGGCTGAAATGTGACTTTTCATGCAAGAGTGCCCAACTCTGCTTAAAATGCTTACAGGAGCATTCTAAGCCGTTTAAAGTGATTTCAGCTCAGAAAAGCAGTTTAGAGTGAAAAATCAACGTTTCAGGCTGAAATGTGACTTTTCATGCAAAAGTGCCCAACTTTGCTTAAAATGCTTACAGGAGCATTCTAAGCCGTTTAAAGTGATTTCCAGCTCAGAAAAGCAGTTTAGAGTGAAAAATCAACGTTTTCAGGCTGAAATGTGACTTTTCATGCAAAAGTGCCCAACTCTGCTTAAAATGCTTACAGGAGCATTCTAAGCCGTTTAAAGTGATTTCCAGCTCAGAAAAGCAGTTTGGAGTGAAAAATCAACGTTTCAGGCCGAAATGTGACTTTTCATGCAAAAGTGCACAACTTTGCTTAAAATGCTTACAGGAGCATTCTAACGATTGAAACAAGCCGTTTAAAGTGATTTCCAGCTCAGAAAAGCAGTTTAGAGTGAAAAATCAACGTTTCAGGCTGAAATGTGACTTTTCATGCAAAAGTGCCCAACTCTGCTTAAAATGCTTACAGGAGCATTCTAAGCCGTTTAAAGTGATTTCCAGCTCAGAAAAGCAGTTTGGAGTGAAAATCAACGTTTCAGGCTGAAATGTGACTTTTCATGCAAAAAGTGCACAACTCTGCTTAAAATGCTTACAGGAGCATTCTAAGCCGTTTAAAGTGATTTCCAGCTCAGAAAAGCAGTTTAGAGAGAAAAATCAACGTTTTAGGCTGAAATGTCACTTTTCATGCAAAAGTGCACAACTCTGCTTAAAATGCTTACAGGAGCATTCTAAGCCGTTTAAAGTGATTTCCAGCTCAGAAAAGCAGTTTAGAGTGAAAAATCAACGTTTCAGGCTGAAATGTGACTTTTCATGCAAAAGTGCCCAACTCTGCTTAAAATGGCTTACAGGAGCATTCTAAGCCGTTTTAAAGTGATTTCCAGCTCAGAAAAGCAGTTTGGAGTGAAAAATCAACGTTTCAGGCTGAAATGTCACTTTTCATGCAAAAGTGCACAACTCTGCTTAAAAAGCTCTCAGGAGCATTCTAACGATGAAACAAGCCGTTTAAAGTGATTTCCAGCTCAGAAAAGCAGTTTAGAGAGAAAAATCAACGTTTTAGGCTGAAATGTCCACTTTTCATGCAAAAATGCACAACTCTGCTTAAAATGCTTACAGGAGCATTCTAAAGCCGTTTAAAGTGATTTCCAGCTCAGAAAAGCAGTTTAGAGTGAAAAATCAACGTTTCAGGCTGAAATGTGACTTTTCATGCAAAAGTGCCCAACTCTGCTTAAAATGCTTACAGGAGCATTCTAAGCCGTTTAAAGTGATTTCCAGCTCAGAAAAGCAGTTTGGAGTGAAAAATCAACGTTTCATGCTGAAATGTGACTTTTCATGCAAAATTGCACAACTCTGCTTAAAATGCTTACAGGAGCATTCTAAGCCGTTTAAAGTGATTTCCAGCTCAGAAAAGCAGTTTAGAGTCAAAAATCAACGTTTCAGGCTGAAATGTGACTTTTCATGCAAAAGTGCCCAACTCTGCTTAAAATGCTTACAGGAGGCATTCTAAGCCGTTTAAAGTGATTTCCAGCTCAGAAAAGCAGTTTAGAGTGAAAAATCAACGTTTCAGGCTGAAATGTGACTTTTCATGCAAAAGTGCCCAACTCTGCTTAAAATGCTTACAGGAGCATTCTAAGCCGTTTAAAGTGATTTCCAGCTCAGAAAAGCAGTTTGGAGTGAAAAATCAACGTTTCAGGCTGAAATGTGACTTTTCTTGCAAAAGTGCACAACTCTGCTTAAAATGCTTACAGGAGGCATTCTAACGATGAAACAAGCCGTTTAAAGTGATTTCCAGCTCAGAAAAGCAGTTTAGAGTGAAAAATCAACGTTTCAGGCTGAAATGTGACTTTTCATGCAAAAGTGCCCAACTCTGCTTAAAATGCTTACAGGAGCATTCTAAGCCGTTTAAAGTGATTTCCAGCTCAGAAAAGCAGTTTAGAGTGAAAAATCAACGTTTTCAGGCTGAAATGTGACTTTTCATGCAAAAGTGCCCAACTTTGCTTAAAATGCTTACAGGAGCATTCTAAGCCGTTTAAAGTGATTTCCAGCTCAGAAAAGCAGTTTAGAGTGAAAAATCAACGTTTCAGGCTGAAATGTGACTTTTCATGCAAAAGTGCCCAACTCTGCTTAAAATGCTTACAGGAGCATTCTAAGCCGTTTAAAGTGATTTCCAGCTCAGAAAAGCAGTTTGGAGTGAAAAAATCAACGTTTCAGGGCCGAAATGTGACTTTTCATGCAAAAGTGCACAACTTTGCTTAAAATGCTTACAGGAGCATTCTAACGATGAAACAAGCCGTTTAAAGTGATTTCCAGCTCAGAAAAGCAGTTTAGAGTGAAAAATCAACGTTTCAGGCTTGAAATGTGACTTTTCATGCAAAAGTGCCCAACTCTGCTTAAAATGCTTACAGGAGCATTCTAAGCCGTTTAAAGTGATTTCCAGCTCAGAAAAGCAGTTTGGAGTGAAAAATCAACGTTTCAGGCTGAAATGTCACTTTTCATGCAAAAGTGCACAACTCTGCTTAAAAAGCTCACAGGAGCATTCTAACGATGAAACAAGCCGTTTAAAGTGATTTCCAGCTCAGAAAAGCAGTTTGGAGTGAAAAATCAACATTTCAGGCTGAAATGTCACTTTTCATGCAAAAGTGCACAACTCTGCTTAAAAAAGCTCTCAGGAGCATTCTAACGATGAAACAAGCCGTTTAAAGTGATTTCCAGCTCAGAAAAGCAGTTTAGAGAGAAAAAATCAACGTTTTAGGCTGAAATGTCACTTTTCATGCAAAAGTGCACAACTCTGCTTAAAATGCTCTCAGGAGCCATTCTAACGATGAAACAAGCCGTTTAAAGTGATTTCCAGCTCAGAAAAGCAGTTTAGAGGAGAAAAATCAACGTTTTAGGCTGAAATGTCACTTTTCATGCAAAAATGCACAACTCTGCTTAAAATGCTTACAGGAGCATTCTAAGCCGTTTAAAGTGATTTCCAGCTCAGAAAAGCAGTTTAGAGTGAAAAAATCAACGTTTCAGGCTGAAATGTGACTTTTCATGCAAAAGTGCCCAACTCTGCTTAAAATGCTTACAGGAGCATTCTAAGCCGTTTAAAGTGATTTCCAGCTCAGAAAAGCAGTTTTGGAGTGAAAAATCAACGTTTCATGCTGAAATGTGACTTTTCATGCAAAATTGCACAACTCTGCTTAAAATGCTTACAGGAGCATTCTAAGCCGTTTAAAGTGATTTCCAGCTCAGAAAAAGCAGTTTAGAGTCAAAAATCAACGTTTCAGGCTGAAATGTGACTTTTCATGCAAAAGTGCCCAACTCTGCTTAAAATGCTTACAGGAGCATTCTAAGCCGTTTAAAGTGATTTCCAGCTCAGAAAAGCAGTTTAGAGTGAAAAATCAACGTTTCAGGCTGAAATGTGACTTTTCATGCAAAAGTGCCCAACTCTGCTTAAAATGCTTACAGGAGCATTCTAAGCCGTTTAAAGTGATTTCCAGCTCAGAAAAGCAGTTTGGAGAAATGTGACTTTTCTTGCAAAAGTGCACAACTCTGCTTAAAATGCTTACAGGAGCATTCTAACGATGAAACAAGCCGTTTAAAGTGATTTCCAGCTCAGAAAAGCAGTTTAGAGTGAAAAATCAACGTTTCAGGCTGAAATGTGACTTTTCATGCAAAAGTGCCCAACTCTGCTTAAAATGCTTACAGGAGCATTCTAAGCCGTTTAAAGTGATTTCCAGCTCAGAAAAGCAGTTTAGAGTGAAAAATCAACGTTTCAGGCTGAAATGTGACTTTTCATGCAAAAGTGCCCAACTTTGCTTAAAATGCTTACAGGAGCATTCTAAGCCGTTTAAAGTGATTTCCAGCTCAGAAAAGCAGTTTAGAGTGAAAAATCAACGTTTCAGGCTGAAATGTGACTTTTCATGCAAAAGTGCCCAACTCTGCTTAAAATGCTTACAGGAGCATTCTAAGCCGTTTAAAGTGATTTCCAGCTCAGAAAAGCAGTTTGGAGTGAAAAATCAACGTTTCAGGCCGAAATGTGACTTTTCATGCAAAAGTGCACAACTTTGCTTAAAATGCTTACAGGAGCATTCTAACGATGAAACAAGCCGTTTAAAGTGATTTCCAGCTCAGAAAAGCAGTTTAGAGTGAAAAATCAACGTTTCAGGCTGAAATGTGACTTTTCATGCAAAAGTGCCCAACTCTGCTTAAAATGCTTACAGGAGCATTCTAAGCCGTTTAAAGTGATTTCCAGCTCAGAAAAGCAGTTTGGAGTGAAAAATCAACGTTTCAGGCTGAAATGTCACTTTTCATGCAAAAGTGCACAACTCTGCTTAAAAAGCTCACAGGAGCATTCTAACGATGAAACAAGCCGTTTAAAGTGATTTCCAGCTCAGAAAAGCAGTTTGGAGTGAAAAATCAACATTTCAGGCTGAAATGTCACTTTTCATGCAAAAGTGCACAACTCTGCTTAAAAAGCTCTCAGGAGCATTCTAACGATGAAACAAGCCGTTTAAAGTGATTTCCAGCTCAGAAAAGCAGTTTAGAGAGAAAAAATCAACGTTTTAGGCTGAAATGTCACTTTTCATGCAAAAGTGCACAACTCTGCTTAAAATGCTTACAGGAGCATTCTAAGCCGTTTAAAGTGATTTCCAGCTCAGAAAAGCAGTTTAGAGTGAAAAATCAACGTTTCAGGCTGAAATGTGACTTTTCATGCAAAAGTGCCAAACTCTGCTTAAAATGCTTACAGGAGCATTCTAAGCCGTTTAAAGTGATTTCCAGCTCAGAAAAGCAGTTTGGAGTGAAAAATCAACGTTTCATGCTGAAATGTGACTTTTCATGCAAAAGTGCACAACTCTGCTTAAAATGCTTACAGGAGCATTCTAAGCCGTTTAAAGTGATTTCCAGCTCAGAAAAGCAGTTTAGAGTCAAAAATCAACGTTTCAGGCTGAAATGTGACTTTTCATGCAAAAGTGCCCAACTCTGCTTAAAATGCTTACAGGAGCATTCTAAGCCGTTTAAAGTGATTTCCAGCTCAGAAAAGCAGTTTAGAGTGAAAAATCAACGTTTCAGGCTGAAATGTGACTTTTCATGCAAAAGTGCCCAACTCTGCTTAAAATGCTTACAGGAGCATTCTAAGCCGTTTAAAGTGATTTCCAGCTCAGAAAAGCAGTTTAGAGTGAAAAATCAACGTTTCAGGCTGAAATGTGACTTTTCATGCAAAAGTGCCCAACTCTGCTTAAAATGCTTACAGGAGCATTCTAAGCCGTTTAAAGTGATTTCCAGCTCAGAAAAGCAGTTTGGAGTGAAAAATCAACGTTTCATGCTGAAATGTGACTTTTCATGCAAAAGTGCACAACTCTGCTTAAAATGCTTACAGGAGCATTCTAAGCCGTTTAAAGTGATTTCCAGCTCAGAAAAGCAGTTTAGAGTCAAAAATCAACGTTTCAGGCTGAAATGTGACTTTTCATGCAAAAGTGCCCAACTCTGCTTAAAATGCTTACAGGAGCATTCCTAAGCCGTTTAAAGTGATTTCCAGCTCAGAAAAGCAGTTTAGAGTGAAAAATCAACGTTTCAGGCTGAAATGTGACTTTTCATGCAAAAGTGCACAACTCTGCTTAAAATGCTTACAGGAGCATTCTAAGCCGTTTAAAGTGATTTCCAGCTCAGAAAAGCAGTTTGGAGTGAAAAATCAACGTTTCATGCTGAAATGTGACTTTTCATGCAAAAGTGCACAACTCTGCTTAAAATGCTTACAGGAGCATTCTAAGCCGTTTAAAGTGATTTCCAGCTCAGAAAAGCAGTTTAGAGTCAAAAATCAACGTTTCAGGCTGAAATGTGACTTTTCATGCAAAAGTGCCCAACTCTGCTTAAAATGCTTACAGGAGCATTCTAAGCCGTTTAAAGTGATTTCCAGCTCAGAAAAGCAGTTTGGAGTGAAAAATCAACGTTTCAGGCTGAAATGTGACTTTTCTTGCAAAAGTGCACAACTCTGCTTAAAATGCTTACAGGAGCATTCTAACGATGAAACAAGCCGTTTAAAGTGATTTCCAGCTCAGAAAAGCAGTTTAGAGTGAAAAATCAACGTTTCAGGCTGAAATGTGACTTTTCATGCAAAAGTGCCCAACTCTGCTTAAAATGCTTACAGGAGCATTCTAAGCCGTTTAAAGTGATTTCCAGCTCAGAAAAGCAGTTTAGAGTGAAAAATCAACGTTTCAGGCTGAAATGTGACTTTTCATGCAAAAGTGCCCAACTTTGCTTAAAATGCTTACAGGAGCATTCTAAGCCGTTTAAAGTGATTTCCAGCTCAGAAAAGCAGTTTAGAGTGAAAAATCAACGTTTCAGGCTGAAATGTGACTTTTCATGCAAAAGTGCCCAACTCTGCTTAAAATGCTTACAGGAGCATTCTAAGCCGTTTAAAGTGATTTCCAGCTCAGAAAAGCAGTTTGGAGTGAAAAATCAACGTTTCAGGCCGAAATGTGACTTTTCATGCAAAAGTGCACAACTTTGCTTAAAATGCTTACAGGAGCATTCTAACGATGAAACAAGCCGTTTAAAGTGATTTCCAGCTCAGAAAAGCAGTTTAGAGTGAAAAATCAACGTTTCAGGCTGAAATGTGACTTTTCATGCAAAAGTGCCCAACTCTGCTTAAAATGCTTACAGGAGCATTCTAAGCCGTTTAAAGTGATTTCCAGCTCAGAAAAGCAGTTTGGAGTGAAAAATCAACGTTTCAGGCTGAAATGTGACTTTTCATGCAAAAGTGCACAACTCTGCTTAAAAAGCTCACAGGAGCATTCTAACGATGAAACAAGCCGTTTAAAGTGATTTCCAGCTCAGAAAAGCAGTTTGGAGTGAAAAATCAACATTTCAGGCTGAAATGTCACTTTTCATGCAAAAGTGCACAACTCTGCTTAAAAAGCTCTCAGGAGCATTCTAACGATGAAACAAGCCGTTTAAAGTGATTTCCAGCTCAGAAAAGCAGTTTAGAGAGAAAAATCAACGTTTTAGGCTGAAATGTCACTTTTCATGCAAAAGTGCACAACTCTGCTTAAAATGCTCTCAGGAGCATTCTAACGATGAAACAAGCCGTTTAAAGTGATTTCCAGCTCAGAAAAGCAGTTTAGAGAGAAAAATCAACGTTTTCAGGCTGAAATGTCACTTTTCATGCAAAAATGCACAACTCTGCTTAAAATGCTTACAGGAGCATTCTAAGCCGTTTAAAGTGATTTCCAGCTCAGAAAAGCAGTTTAGAGTGAAAAATCAACGTTTCAGGCTGAAATGTGACTTTTCATGCAAAAGTGCCCAACTCTGCTTAAAATGCTTACAGGAGCATTCTAAGCCGTTTAAAGTGATTTCCAGCTCAGAAAAGCAGTTTGGAGTGAAAAATCAACGTTTCATGCTGAAATGTGACTTTTCATGCAAAATTGCACAACTCTGCTTAAAATGCTTACAGGAGCATTCTAAGCCGTTTAAAAGTGATTTCCAGCTCAGAAAAGCAGTTTAGAGTCAAAAATCAACGTTTCAGGCTGAAATGTGACTTTTCATGCAAAAGTGCCCAACTCTGCTTAAAATGCTTACAGGAGCATTCTAAGCCGTTTAAAGTGATTTCCAGCTCAGAAAAGCAGTTTAGAGTGAAAAATCAACGTTTCAGGCTGAAATGTGACTTTTCATGCAAAAGTGCCCAACTCTGCTTAAAATGCTTACAGGAGCATTCTAAGCCGTTTAAAGTGATTTCCAGCTCAGAAAAGCAGTTTGGAGTGAAAAATCAACGTTTCAGGCTGAAATGTGACTTTTCTTGCAAAAGTGCACAACTCTGCTTAAAATGCTTACAGGAGCATTCTAACGATGAAACAAGCCGTTTAAAGTGATTTCCAGCTCAGAAAAGCAGTTTAGAGTGAAAAATCAACGTTTCAGGCTGAAATGTGACTTTTCATGCAAAAGTGCCCAACTCTGCTTAAAATGCTTACAGGAGCATTCTAAGCCGTTTAAAGTGATTTCCAGCTCAGAAAAGCAGTTTAGAGTGAAAAATCAACGTTTCAGGCTGAAATGTGACTTTTCATGCAAAAGTGCCCAACTTTGCTTAAAATGCTTACAGGAGCATTCTAAGCCGTTTAAAGTGATTTCCAGCTCAGAAAAGCAGTTTAGAGTGAAAAATCAACGTTTCAGGCTGAAATGTGACTTTTCATGCAAAAGTGCCCAACTCTGCTTAAAATGCTTACAGGAGCATTCTAAGCCGTTTAAAGTGATTTCCAGCTCAGAAAAGCAGTTTGGAGTGAAAAATCAACGTTTCAGGCCGAAATGTGACTTTTCATGCAAAAGTGCACAACTTTGCTTAAAATGCTTACAGGAGCATTCTAACGATGAAACAAGCCGTTTAAAGTGATTTCCAGCTCAGAAAAGCAGTTTAGAGTGAAAAATCAACGTTTCAGGCTGAAATGTGACTTTTCATGCAAAAGTGCCCAACTCTGCTTAAAATGCTTACAGGAGCATTCTAAGCCGTTTTAAAGTGATTTCCAGCTCAGAAAAGCAGTTTGGAGTGAAAAATCAACGTTTCAGGCTGAAATGTCACTTTTCATGCAAAAGTGCACAACTCTGCTTAAAAAGCTCACAGGAGCATTCTAACGATGAAACAAGCCGTTTAAAGTGATTTCCAGCTCAGAAAAGCAGTTTGGAGTGAAAAATCAACATTTCAGGCTGAAATGTCACTTTTCATGCAAAAGTGCACAACTCTGCTTAAAAAGCTCTCAGGAGCATTCTAACGATGAAACAAGCCGTTTAAAGTGATTTCCAGCTCAGAAAAGCAGTTTAGAGAGAAAAATCAACGTTTTAGGCTGAAATGTCACTTTTCATGCAAAAGTGCACAACTCTGCTTAAAATGCTTACAGGAGCATTCTAAGCCGTTTAAAGTGATTTCCAGCTCAGAAAAGCAGTTTAGAGTGAAAAATCAACGTTTCAGGCTGAAATGTGACTTTTCATGCAAAAGTGCCAAACTCTGCTTAAAATGCTTACAGGAGCATTCTAAGCCGTTTAAAGTGATTTCCAGCTCAGAAAAGCAGTTTGGAGTGAAAAATCAACGTTTCATGCTGAAATGTGACTTTTCATGCAAAAGTGCACAACTCTGCTTAAAATGCTTACAGGAGCATTCTAAGCCGTTTAAAGTGATTTCCAGCTCAGAAAAGCAGTTTAGAGTCAAAAATCAACGTTTCAGGCTGAAATGTGACTTTTCATGCAAAAGTGCCCAACTCTGCTTAAAATGCTTACAGGAGCATTCTAAGCCGTTTAAAGTGATTTCCAGCTCAGAAAAGCAGTTTAGAGTGAAAAATCAACGTTTCAGGCTGAAATGTGACTTTTCATGCAAAAGTGCCCAACTCTGCTTAAAATGCTTACAGGAGCATTCTAAGCCGTTTAAAGTGATTTCCAGCTCAGAAAAGCAGTTTAGAGTGAAAAATCAACGTTTCAGGCTGAAATGTGACTTTTCATGCAAAAGTGCCCAACTCTGCTTAAAATGCTTACAGGAGCATTCTAAGCCGTTTAAAGTGATTTCCAGCTCAGAAAAGCAGTTTGGAGTGAAAAATCAACGTTTCATGCTGAAATGTGACTTTTCATGCAAAAGTGCACAACTCTGCTTAAAATGCTTACAGGAGCATTCTAAGCCGTTTAAAGTGATTTCCAGCTCAGAAAAGCAGTTTAGAGTCAAAATCAACGTTTCAGGCTGAAATGTGACTTTTCATGCAAAAGTGCCCAACTCTGCTTAAAATGCTTACAGGAGCATTCTAAGCCGTTTAAAGTGATTTCCAGCTCAGAAAAGCAGTTTAGAGTGAAAAATCAACGTTTCAGGCTGAAATGTGACTTTTCATGCAAAAGTGCACAACTCTGCTTAAAATGCTTACAGGAGCATTCTAAGCCGTTTAAAGTGATTTCCAGCTCAGAAAAGCAGTTTGGAGTGAAAAATCAACGTTTCATGCTGAAATGTGACTTTTCATGCAAAAGTGCACAACTCTGCTTAAAATGCTTACAGGAGCATTCTAAGCCGTTTAAAGTGATTTCCAGCTCAGAAAAGCAGTTTAGAGTCAAAAATCAACGTTTCAGGCTGAAATGTGACTTTTCATGCAAAAGTGCCCAACTCTGCTTAAAATGCTTACAGGAGCATTCTAAGCCGTTTAAAGTGATTTCCAGCTCAGAAAAGCAGTTTGGAGTGAAAAATCAACGTTTCAGGCTGAAATGTGACTTTTCTTGCAAAAGTGCACAACTCTGCTTAAATGCTTACAGGAGCATTCTAACGATGAAACAAGCCGTTTAAAGTGATTTCCAGCTCAGAAAAGCAGTTTAGAGTGAAAAATCAACGTTTCAGGCTGAAATGTGACTTTTCATGCAAAAGTGCCCAACTCTGCTTAAAATGCTTACAGGAGCATTCTAAGCCGTTTAAAGTGATTTCCAGCTCAGAAAAGCAGTTTAGAGTGAAAAATCAACGTTTCAGGCTGAAATGTGACTTTTCATGCAAAAGTGCCCAACTTTGCTTAAAATGCTTACAGGAGCATTCTAAGCCGTTTAAAGTGATTTCCAGCTCAGAAAAGCAGTTTAGAGTGAAAAATCAACGTTTCAGGCTGAAATGTGACTTTTCATGCAAAAGTGCCCAACTCTGCTTAAAATGCTTACAGGAGCATTCTAAGCCGTTTAAAGTGATTTCCAGCTCAGAAAAGCAGTTTGGAGTGAAAAATCAACGTTTCAGGCCGAAATGTGACTTTTCATGCAAAAGTGCACAACTTTGCTTAAAATGCTTACAGGAGCATTCTAACGATGAAACAAGCCGTTTAAAGTGATTTCCAGCTCAGAAAAGCAGTTTAGAGTGAAAAATCAACGTTTCAGGCTGAAATGTGACTTTTCATGCAAAAGTGCCCAACTCTGCTTAAAATGCTTACAGGAGCATTCTAAGCCGTTTAAAGTGATTTCCAGCTCAGAAAAGCAGTTTGGAGTGAAAAATCAACGTTTCAGGCTGAAATGTGACTTTTCATGCAAAAGTGCACAACTCTGCTTAAAATGCTTACAGGAGCATTCTAAGCCGTTAAAGTGATTTCCAGCTCAGAAAAGCAGTTTGGAGTGAAAAATCAACGTTTTCAGGCTGAAATGTCACTTTTCATGCAAAAGTGCACAACTCTGCTTAAAAAGCTCACAGGAGCATTCTAACGATGAAACAAGCCGTTTAAAGTGATTTCCAGCTCAGAAAAGCAGTTTGGAGTGAAAAATCAACGATTTCAGGCTGAAATGTCACTTTTCATGCAAAAGTGCACAACTCTGCTTAAAATGCTTACAGGAGCATTCTAAGCCGTTTAAAGTGATTTCCAGCTCAGAAAAGCAGTTTAGAGTCAAAAATCAACGTTTCAGGCTGAAATGTGACTTTTCATGCAAAAGTGCCCAACTCTGCTTAAAATGCTTACAGGAGCATTCTAAGCCGTTTAAAGTGATTTCCAGCTCAGAAAAGCAGTTTGGAGTGAAAAATCAACGTTTCAGGCTGAAATGTCACTTTTCATGCAAAAGTGCACAACTCTGCTTAAAAAGCTCACAGGAGCATTCTAACGATGAAACAAGCCGTTTAAAGTGATTTCCAGCTCAGAAAAGCAGTTTAGAGAGAAAAATCAACGTTTCAGGCTGAAATGTCACTTTTCATGCAAAAGTGCACAACTCTGCTTAAAAAGCTCTCAGGAGCATTCTAACGATGAAACAAGCCGTTTAAAGTGATTTCCAGCTCAGAAAAGCAGTTTAGAGAGAAAAATCAACGTTTTAGGCTGAAATGTCACTTTTCATGCAAAAGTGCACAACTCTGCTTAAAATGCTTACAGGAGCATTCTAAGCCGTTTAAAGTGATTTCCAGCTCAGAAAAGCAGTTTAGAGTGAAAAATCAACGTTTCAGGCTGAAATGTGACTTTTCATGCAAAAGTGCCCAACTCTGCTTAAAATGCTTACAGGAGCATTCTAAGCCGTTTAAAGTGATTTCCAGCTCAGAAAAGCAGTTTGGAGTGAAAAATCAACGTTTCAGGCCGAAATGTGACTTTTCATGCAAAAGTGCACAACTTTGCTTAAAATGCTTACAGGAGCATTCTAACGATGAAACAAGCCGTTTAAAGTGATTTCCAGCTCAGAAAAGCAGTTTAGAGTGAAAAATCAACGTTTCAGGCTGAAATGTGACTTTTCATGCAAAAGTGCCCAACTCTGCTTAAAATGCTTACAGGAGCATTCTAAGCCGTTTAAAGTGATTTCCAGCTCAGAAAAGCAGTTTGGAGTGAAAAATCAACGTTTCAGGCTGAAATGTGACTTTTCATGCAAAAGTGCACAACTCTGCTTAAAAAGCTCTCAGGAGCATTCTACGATAACAAGCCGTTTAAAGTGATTTCCAGCTCAGAAAAGCAGTTTAGAGAGAAAAATCAACGTTTTAGGCTGAAATGTCACTTTTCATGCAAAAGTGCACAACTCTGCTTAAAATGCTTACAGGAGCATTCTAAGCCGTTTAAAGTGATTTCCAGCTCAGAAAAGCAGTTTAGAGTGAAAAATCAACGTTTCAGGCTGAAATGTGACTTTTCATGCAAAAGTGCCCAACTCTGCTTAAAATGCTTACAGGAGCATTCTAAAGCCGTTTAAAGTGATTTCCAGCTCAGAAAAGCAGTTTGGAGTGAAAAATCAACGTTTCAGGCTGAAATGTCACTTTTCATGCAAAAGTGCACAACTCTGCTTAAAAAGCTCACAGGAGCATTCTAACGATGAAACAAGCCGTTTAAAGTGATTTCCAGCTCAGAAAAGCAGTTTAGAGAGAAAAAATCAACGTTTCAGGCTGAAATGTCACTTTTCATGCAAAAGTGCACAACTCTGCTTAAAAAGCTCTCAGGAGCATTCTAACGATGAAACAAGCCGTTTAAAGTGATTTCCAGCTCAGAAAAGCAGTTTAGAGAGAAAAATCAACGTTTTAGGCTGAAATGTCACTTTTCATGCAAAAGTGCACAACTCTGCTTAAAATGCTTACAGGAGCATTCTAAGCCGTTTAAAGTGATTTCCAGCTCAGAAAAGCAGTTTAGAGTGAAAAATCAACGTTTCAGGCTGAAATGTTGACTTTTCATGCAAAAGTGCCCAACTCTGCTTAAAATGCTTACAGGAGCATTCTAAGCCGTTTAAAGTGATTTCCAGCTCAGAAAAAGCAGTTTGGAGTGAAAAATCAACGTTTCATGCTGAAATGTGACTTTTCATGCAAAAGTGCACAACTCTGCTTAAAATGCTTACAGGAGCATTCTAAGCCGTTTAAAGTGATTTCCAGCTCAGAAAAGCAGTTTAGAGTCAAAAATCAACGTTTCAGGCTGAAATGTGACTTTTCATGCAAAAGTGCCCAACTCTGCTTAAAATGCTTACAGGAGCATTCTAAGCCGTTTAAAGTGATTTCCAGCTCAGAAAAGCAGTTTAGAGTGAAAAATCAACGTTTCAGGCTGAAATGTGACTTTTCATGCAAAAGTGCCCAACTCTGCTTAAAATGCTTACAGGAGCATTCTAAGCCGTTTAAAGTGATTTCCAGCTCAGAAAAGCAGTTTGGAGTGAAAAATCAACGTTTCAGGCTGAAATGTGACTTTTCTTGCAAAAGTGCACAACTCTGCTTAAAATGCTTACAGGAGCATTCTAAGCCGTTTAAAGTGATTTCCAGCTCAGAAAAGCAGTTTGGAGTGAAAAATCAACGTTTCAGGCTGAAATGTGACTTTTCATGCAAAAGTGCACAACTCTGCTTAAAATGCTCACAGGAGCATCTAACGATAAACAGCCGTTTAAAGTGATTTCCAGCTCAGAAAAGCAGTTTGGAGTGAAAAATCAACAGTTTCAGGCTGAAATGTCACTTTTCATGCAAAAGTGCACAACTCTGCTTAAAATGCTTACAGGAGCATTCTAAGCCGTTTAAAGTGATTTCCAGCTCAGAAAAGCAGTTTAGAGTGAAAAATCAACGTTTCAGGCTGAAATGTGACTTTTTCATGCAAAAGTGCCCAACTCTGCTTAAAATGCTTACAGGAGCATTCTAAGCCGTTTAAAGTGATTTCCAGCTCAGAAAAGCAGTTTGGAGTGAAAATCAACGTTTCATGCTGAAATGTGACTTTTCATGCAAAAGTGCACAACTCTGCTTAAAATGCTTACAGGAGCATTCTAAGCCGTTTAAAGTGATTTCCAGCTCAGAAAAGCAGTTTAGAGTGAAAAATCAACGTTTCAGGCTGAAATGTGACTTTTCATGCAAAAGTGCCCAACTCTGCTTAAAATGCTTACAGGAGCATTCTAAGCCGTTTAAAGTGATTTCCAGCTCAGAAAAGCAGTTTAGAGTGAAAAATCAACGTTTCAGGCTGAAATGTGACTTTTCATGCAAAAGTGCCCAACTCTGCTTAAAATGCTTACAGGAGCATTCTAAGCCGTTTAAAGTGATTTCCAGCTCAGAAAAGCAGTTTGGAGTGAAAAATCAACGTTTCAGGCTGAAATGTGACTTTTCTTGCAAAAGTGCACAACTCTGCTTAAAATGCTTACAGGAGCATTCTAACGATGAAACAAGCCGTTTAAAGTGATTTCCAGCTCAGAAAAGCAGTTTAGAGTGAAAAATCAACGTTTCAGGCTGAAATGTGACTTTTCATGCAAAAAGTGCCCAACTCTGCTTAAAATGCTTACAGGAGCATTCTAAGCCGTTTAAAGTGATTTCCAGCTCAGAAAAGCAGTTTAGAGTGAAAAATCAACGTTTCAGGCTGAAATGTGACTTTTCATGCAAAAGTGCCCAACTTTGCTTAAAATGCTTACAGGAGCATTCTAAGCCGTTTAAAGTGATTTCCAGCTCAGAAAAGCAGTTTAGAGTGAAAAATCAACGTTTCAGGCTGAAATGTGACTTTTCATGCAAAAGTGCCCAACTCTGCTTAAAATGCTTACAGGAGCATTCTAAGCCGTTTAAAGTGATTTCCAGCTCAGAAAAGCAGTTTGGAGTGAAAAATCAACGTTTCAGGCCGAAATGTGACTTTTCATGCAAAAGTGCACAACTTTGCTTAAAATGCTTACAGGAGCATTCTAACGATGAAACAAGCCGTTTAAAGTGATTTCCAGCCTCAGAAAAGCAGTTTAGAGTGAAAAATCAACGTTTCAGGCTGGAAATGTGACTTTTCATGCAAAAGTGCCCAACTCTGCTTAAAATGCTTACAGGAGCATTCTAAGCCGTTTAAAGTGATTTCCAGCTCAGAAAAGCAGTTTGAGTGAAAAATCAACGTTTCAGGCTGAAATGTGACTTTTCATGCAAAAAGTGCACAACTCTGCTTAAAATGCTTACAGGAGCATTCTAAGCCGTTTAAAGTGATTTCCAGCTCAGAAAAGCAGTTTAGAGAGAAAAATCAACGTTTTAGGCTGAAATGTCACTTTTCATGCAAAAGTGCACAACTCTGCTTAAAATGCTTACAGGAGCATTCTAAAGCCGTTTAAAGTGATTTCCAGCTCAGAAAAGCAGTTTAGAGTGAAAAATCAACGTTTCAGGCTGAAATGTGACTTTTCATGCAAAAGTGCCCAACTCTGCTTAAAATGCTTACAGGAGCATTCTAAGCCGTTTAAAGTGATTTCCAGCTCAGAAAAAGCAGTTTGGAGTGAAAAATCAACGTTTCAGGCTGAAATGTGACTTTTCATGCAAAAGTGCACAACTCTGCTTAAAATGCTTACAGGAGCATTCTAAGCCGTTTAAAGTGATTTCCAGCTCAGAAAAGCAGTTTAGAGAGAAAAATCAACGTTTTAGGCTGAAATGTCACTTTTCATGCAAAAGTGCACAACTCTGCTTAAAATGCTTACAGGAGCATTCTAAGCCGTTTAAAGTGATTTCCAGCTCAGAAAGCAGTTTAGGAGTGA
>NW_027395284.1:3867677-3926783 GCF_027580225.2 Misgurnus anguillicaudatus | reverse complement strand
ATCAAATTTATGTAACTTTAACTTAACAAATAAAGTAAACATTTTCTACGTGTTTTTTTTTTTTTAAAGTTATACCAACTTATCACAGGTCAAAACTTAAAATAGTAGGTTGACTTGCTAAACATTGATATTTTAGGAATACTGCCTAGGTTAAATGAACACAGTCTCATGGTAGTTTATTAGTTATTAAAGTTTGACTTTTTAAAGCTACAGAAGTGATTTTCCTTTTGTATTTTGTTATTTGATTACCATGACACAAACATAAGCAGATTTATGAGGGTACTGTCACTTTAAGAACAAATAAGAAAAGATCCATATACTGACATGCATATGATTTCTTTCTGAACTGATTATGTTCACTTTAAACATAATAACTAACTGTTTTTATGAGAATACTTGCCAAGACTGTGGTATTTTGAGATAATTTTTCACTTTTTCAAACGTGGCTCTCCGTATGTGGGTTTTTGTCATCAGTGCAAACAGAAAACTGCTCACTTTAGCATCTTCTTGCATTCAGATTGTTTAAAATCACTTGAATGTAAACATTTGCAAGGTTTAGAAAGACATGCAAATAATTAACTTTCTATATAAATAATGTTTTATTTCTGAATGAGACGTATTTGAGCGATTATTATTAAAATGATTATTATCTTTAAAGGAAAACGCTACCGTTTTCAATATTTTACTATGTTCTTACCTCAACTTAGATAAATTAATACATCCCTATCTTTTTTCAATGTGTGCACTTTTAATCTTTGTACAGCACTTCTTGAATGTGTTAGCATTTAGCCTAGCCCCATTCATTCCTATGGCTCCAAACAAAAGTTTTGTTTTGTGCCACCATACTTACTCGTGTAACTACTTATGTAACCGTCTTTAAATAGGGAAAACATGAAAGTGTTTGGTGGCTTCTAAATACATCCCCGTTTGGAGCCATAGGAATGAATGGAGCTAGGCTTAATGTTAACACATTTACAACGTCCTGTACAAAGATTAAAAGTGCATGCATTGAAAAGAGATAGGTATGTATTAATTAGTCTAAGTTGAGGTAAGAACATGGCAAAATATTGAAAAACTGTAGTGTTTTCCTTTAATGCCTGATTTTTTTCTGCTTTCCCCTAAAAAGTGTCTCTTCTGATTGGGTGGACCAGCCATCAATCTGAGTGGGCCGATGCCACCCTGGCCATTATGTAACCTTACCACTGGTACAATCTGCTTTCAAGTCAGACAACACAGTGACTGATAGTCTGAAATAAGACAGATGAGAAGAGTAAAAGATTTCAGTGCTGTCAAGACTCTTGGACAATCACCGATCAAATTAAATTACAGGACCAGAACTGACTCTTATATACACTGTAAAAATGATTAGTTGACTTTACTTAAAAAACTGAGGAAACATGTTTGTTAAAAAATTAAGTAAGCAATTTCCATACTGTTACATATATCCTCTGGTACACATATGCAACAGCATAATGTCAAAAAACATCCTTACATGCCAGAGGATACGTAAGAGTATGAAAATTGCTTACTTATTTTTTTTAACCAGTCCATTCTCATGATTTGCGTATAAATAGCATGCAGTGTGAAAAGTCGTGCAATACATATGCCATATTCTAATTTTGCGTGCATATGATACGCCAGTCCTTCTCACTCACTTTATATGCAGCGTCTTTTCGTGCCGTTTTATTTATTGGTTTCTATTTTTTTGTGCTTTTTTTTACATTGTCGCTTGAGTTTGGGGTTTCAACAACTTTTTGTTACATAAAAAGACATCTTAACCACTGGCAGTCATGTGTGAGCCACACATATGACATTTCAAACACACATTTTGAATTTGTGCCCTTTTTTGAGTCACCGACTGCCACTGATCCTAACCCAAATCCCAAATCTAACCCCAACTCCAAACAACCATGGTTTAAAAATTGACAAAAACATGGAGAAACCTATTAAATGATATCTTAAAGGAAACCCCACATCTAACCCCAAACCCAAGCGACTGAAAAAACAAAAAAAATAAAATAAAAAATACATAAAACAACATGGAAAGATGTGCAGTATTAAGTGAACGGGAATGACTGGCGTATCATATGCACCCAAAATTAAATTTTGGTTTATGTATTGCATGACTTTTCACAACCAATAATTTTACACCGTATAATTCAACATATCGACAATAAACAACTTGATAAAATGTCAAGAGTGCACTGAATCTACGCAAAGGGTGACTAAACCCATATTAGTCAACCTTTAAACACTTCATAGTTGTACAGATATGATGTTTCTCTATTAATTTGTGCATCACAACCTCTCGGTGCCTAAAATTACAATTCGAATGACATTTGTACAGGCACATTACAAACCTAAAATGACCAATTCTGTACTGTGCTTGAGTGACTAATCCCAATTATTTCTGAAATGCCAAATATTCCCACTTCATAAATGTACACATTATCCTGTAATGTGGTTTACAGAGTCTTTTGCATGAATAAAACCACACACAGTCTGAGGTCTTTATATTGTCTTTAACGACAAATCCCTCTGAGATAACGGACAGTAAACCCCAGTCGCTATTCAATCATGCATTCTAGAGAAACAGTTATTCAACAATATTGTTTTATTTTACAACAATATATCTGGACAGCCCTCTGGATGTCTCTTTTCTTTTCAACTCTCATTTACCTTCAAGGCTTGGCAATTCTTTGTTAATTCATGAAATCAATGCCAGGCGAAAAATAAATAATTCAGGAGCCAGCCGCACACTGAGTTATCGTGGTGGTTTTGTTTGCATGAAAAGAAGGAGCGCAATATTGTTTGTCAGACTCTGTAGGTGTCACACCTTATGACATTCAACCACACACACACACACCACAAAGTAATCGACGGTAGCTATACTATTAAGAACATGCTGACACGCCAAAACATCCTTTCAGACCCCTGCAGGTCACACCTAGACTCCCGTTGAGATGAAAATAACTACAAAATAAAATGTATTTGAGCAAAACACTGGAAAGGTGAAGTGGGGAAGACCGATGCTGGTTGTGATGGTTTTTACTGTAATAAATATTCATTACAAGGGTGGGTTTATTCATGAAAGTCAAATTTCAAAAGACTAGTTTACTAATAACAGTTACCGAGCATTTAAACTCTTTAAAGAAAGATGCAGTTCATTAATGGTGGGGCATGTTGTCACACTACCCACACTACATAAAATTATTTTCAAGAAATACAATTCTTAGTATCTTTGTCTTGTTTTCAGTAAAAATATTTAAAAATTCTTAAATTAAGATGCCTTTTCTTGATGAGCAAAACAACCCAAGAAAATAAGTCTAGTTTTTAGACCAAAAATATCAAATTTAAGTGATAAAAAAAGAAAAACGCCCAATGGGGTAAGCAAAAAACTCTTGAACATTTTTCTTAAACACTAAATTCAAGAAAAATGTAAAAAAAATTAGCTTACCCCATTGGCAGATTTTTTTTTTTGCTTGTATTACGCACAAAATCAATTAAGTTTGATATTTTTGGTCTAAAAACAAATACTAGTTTGTCAAGTTTTTTTCTTGAGAATATTTTTTCAGTTCAGCAAGCAATATACGTTATTTCACCGTCTAGGTTAACATCCGATATAGTCTGGTTACATGTCGTTTTTGCCAAAGTAACTTGTGAGACTTCTAATATTCCATCACGTAAGCAAAGTCAACAGTGATCAAGGTGTTTGGTTTTAATTATTTAATTTACTTTTAGGCTATACACTGCAAGAAAATGATTTTCAAGAAAAAAAATCTTAATATTTTTGTCTTGTTTTCACTAAAAAAAATTCTAAAACTTCTCTGCTTTTTCTTGATGAGCAAAACGACCCAGGAAAATAAGTCTTTAGTTTTTAGACTTGGGGTAAGCAAATTTGTCTTTAATTTTTCTTGAATTTATTGTTTATAAACAACCCCCATTGGCAAATTTTTGCTTGTTTTATGCACACAATCATTTACATGAGAATTTTTTGACTTATTTTCTTGGGTAATTTTGCTCATCAAGAAAAAGCATCTTAATTTAAGAATTTTTCGATATTTTTACTGAAAACAAGACAAAAATACTAAGAATTTTTTTCTTGAAAATATTTTTTTTTTGCAGTGTAGATAGACGTCTATTACATTTTCACTTATAGCCCAGGTTTTGCCTTAGTTTAGCCTAGACGTCTGGGCTGTGAAGAAGTTTTTTTTTAAATGCAAAATTGGTACATGGGTAAGTTGTCACAGTGGGAAAACACCACACTGTAAAAATACTTTGCTGCCTTAAAATTTTATGTTAAATCAACTCAGATTTACAAGTCATGTCGACAGAGATGAGTTGTCACAACTTATAAAATATAGTTGAGAAAAGTCAACTTAATTGTATAAGTAAGGGATAATGTAGAGGCAGCCGGTAGTTATTGGGAAATAAGCCCCGACAGTGTGATCAGGACCCGACGCGAAGCGGAGGGTCTTGTATCACACTGAAGGGGCTTATTTCCCAATAACTACCGGCTGCCTCTACATTATCCCGCTTATTACACGGCTACTTGCCACATAAGAAAAAAAACTGGACATGAATATGAATTTGAAACATTTTATTGGCATATTTGTTTTAAATTAACATTTTTATCCTTCCGCGAAACTTTGCACAGATGCATAAAATGATTGTAATACCTTATTAAGATCCTCTGCTTCATACTTGTCTGTCTCCATTTTTTCTCTTTTAGCCAGTCTTTGAGAAGTTTTAATCCCCATTCTGTATTTTTGTGTGTGTTGGCTTCGTAGCTGTCATGCTCTATTTTGTCAAGTTCAGTCTCAGTAAGCTGTCTGTGTCTTGTCGTGGTTGTCCAGTGTTTGTCACAAGATGGCGCCAAACAGACAGTAATCTTTATTGATCTTTATTGGCGCGGAGCGATTTCACTCGTGCAAGTAGTCCGGCTATGCGTTATTAATTTGGAGCGGTTATTATTTGAAAAGAACGAACCTGCAAATGTCTCAACTGACCAATCAGAATCAAGCATTCCAGAGAGCCGTGTAATAAGTTATAACAACTCATCTCTAGTCAAGATAAATAATAGTAAGTTGAAATGACTTTTAAATCCGAGTTGATGCAACAAAAAATTTTAAGGTAACAAAGTATTTTTTACAATGCAATAACCAAAGAAAAAAAAAATGTAAAACAGCAAAAATGTAAAAGTAAAAGAAAAGTTATTTGTGAGTAGTCCGATATTAAATTATATTAACCACCTAGCCAAATTTGAATGATACAAAAACACCAAATAAATAAAATAAGTTATCAAAATTTTGGAAGAACAGGCACGATTCTCCTGGGGGCATGTCTGCTGTCGCAGCTGAAACCACGCCCACTCAACACACTTGACTATTGCCTAAATGCTGGTGTAGTTTTTATTGTGCACTGTGCAAGGTTTACCAAACAACAAGATCCTAAAATTTTAATGTTTGAAACAATACCGCGTAGAAAACAAGCAAAATAAGTCCACCGAATGAACTTACTGTATGATAACTGGCCTCAGCCTCCTCTATGACCCTGTCCCAAATGGCGCACTTCATGTGAACTTTCGGTCTCGTGGCCTTAACTCTTTCACCGCCAGCGTTTTAAAAAAAAAGTTGCCAGCCAGCGCCAGCGTTTTTCATGATTTTCACCAAAGTTTAATGCCTTCCAGAAAATGTTCTTCTTTAAATATATAAACATACAATATACCAAATGAAAGAACAGACCCTCTGCTTTCAAACAAACAAAAAAAACGTTTCATCCTACCTTCAGTGGGTCTTTTGTAATCAGCTTTTGAATATGGGTAGGTTTCTGCAAAAACACCACATTTTGAGTAAAATGCAGAGATAATTCCATTTTTGTGACGGACTTTTCATAGAGATCCCATTCAGAGTGATTTTTAAAACAGACACGGACATGCAGCTGCTTGCCATAGGGCAATACTTCCGGGTTTAAAAAGTTGCGGAAGGGTGGATAATAGCGGTATTGCGGAAATACGGAAAATCTCGTCATTGGCGGGGAAGCGTTTTCTCTTAATTGACGAGATATCTCGTCAATGGCAGTGAAAGAGTTAAATTGCGCGTGCGTAATTTTTACGCTTTGTCATTTTTATGCTTTGTCATTTTTACGCTTTCAAGTGTGCTCATCAGCGCCTCCTTTGCCCCCTTGATGTGGTCTTCAGCGATGCCCGCACTGCAGCCAGCTTCGCGCACTTTACCAACCCAGAAGTCATTGTGAAAGAGCAATCAGACCAATCAGACGACGTAAGGAAGGAGTTCACACTGATGGGCAACTTCTCTACCTATTTCCGGTATGAGTCTGTCCCAAAATACGACTCCGGTGCATCTACGTGGACTTGCATCAAGGGTCCCTAAAGTCTGGACTACGTGATGTTATCAAAGTGCGGACTCTGAGGAAGACCACAAGTCCGGAGTGTGCCATTTGGGACAGGGCCTATATCAATCAGTCAGATGTCCAGCACACTTTGACTCACCTCGTCTCTAACCTAGATTTAAAGAACCTGCAACTGTCTCCAGTTTAAACTAATGGCCAGACATCTCAGCCAAAACAAATGGAGAGGCAACCCTCGAAGAGCCAGCGCGACAGCCCACTCCATCCTAACACATAGAGTCCAAGCACTCACTTCTGGAATAACTCTCCTTCACCTCTTCACAAATCTCAGGAAGAGCAAGAGTTGAATGAAATCCATGTCCTGCAGGAGACACAGAGCGTCACGTTTTGCCTTTATGTCTAACCATGTAAAATATCAAACCAGGATGCACTTCGCATCTTAAACAGTGGAAAAGACACGTGTCACCTGTTTATCAATAATTCATTTAAAAATTATAACCTGATGCACTTTTATTATTTGTGACAAGCTCAATTTGCATCTCATTAAAGTCGCGGCAGAGACATCTGGCAGAATCATTCATTAGGAATCCACTGTATGCTGGATTTCTATTGCTTCTGCTTTGGCCCAGTATCATTATTGTGCAGTTTAACTTCTGTAAATGTGAAATCTCACCAAGCTTTGTGTGCTGGAAGGGTTTGTGCTAATTGCTTTTTGTGTGATTATGGGATAGATGGGATGAATGGTTGCCTAGCAGCTAGTGGTTAAATTTGCAATATTTAGAACTTTATTCCCACCGCCCCATTAGACTCATAATTTCACATGAGAGTCCATCTCTTCATTGGGAACAAATTTGCCTCAAGGATCCATATATTTTATGTATATATGATATGTTAAAAGGCAGAGTATTTAAAGGCAAAACTAATCTGCCATGAACTGTATTGACATACTTAGGAACAAGTTTGTTGAGTTTTGCAGAAATTAAAATGTAAGGCCACCGATGCTACTTTGCTGATGGCCTTGTATCAGAGTAAAGAAAGGTTGCAGGGCTAATGTTAAAATTGACAAGGCCTATGACAAATTTATTTGAATTTTGAACATAAATATAATAACAAAAATAATATTATTTTTTAATCCCTCCTTAATCAGCAATGTCTATGTTTTCTCTCACGACCTCTGTTAACTATTCAGAGCAATTTACTTATGATTTTTGTCGAGGTCCTCTGAGAAATGTAATCCCGTTCGAATGCATATTCGGTCTTTGCCAGCAATATTTTTTGAAAACACGTTATTTCATGTGATCTGCCATAAAGTCTTACTAACTCGCGTATACTGTATTGTACTTCCTGCGTCCCATTCATTCAGACATGGATGTTTTTTCCATTCGGTGGAATTTTTTTTTTTTAAATCAAGACGAACCAAATATCATACACTGTTAAAGCAACACTATGTAGTTTCCATGTAAAAATGACTTACAGCTCCCCCATGTGGTTGAAAAGCGCAACAGTGCCTGGTATCAGACACTCTTCTGCAGGCAGGGGGAGGGGCGGGGCTGTGTGCTCTACCCTCCACCGCCACTTTCAGAGTGTGCTTGTAGCAGCTAGGAGGCTGCTCAGGTTGCAGCAGCAGTACAATTTGTCCAGTTAAAAGTTGTTCTATCACTGAAATAATTTTAGAGACATTATTTAAAGGTAAAAAAACTACATAGTGTTGCTTTAATTAATGAAAATAACAAATTTTTATTAATTATGATTTCTTAAATTATTGATTTATTATAAGCAGCTAGTTATATAAAACGAGTAGGCTACTTTAGTTGGATTTGTATAAGTTATGTTGATGAATTAAAATCAAATGTGTCATGACCGGCTCAAGCCGTGACAGATGAGGGAGGACACGAAAAAATTACTTTGCAAAGAATGTTTATAAATAAAAACAAACTTCACAAAACATTTTAAATATGCAAAAAACCCTTTAGGAAAACATATATTTTAAAAGAAATATAAAACTACACACTTAACACCAGCACAAATTTCCTAAGTAACCTCTTGAATAGCCTGTGAATTTAAGTCACATCTGAATCGGTACATAAAATCACAGACTTCGTGAGGGACACATTGAAATGCAAACGTCATTTAAAAAACGAATTACATCTCAATTTGCTATTTCTTTTTTTCTCACAAAACCATACTACAAAATGTAAAGAACATTCTGTGAAAAAATAACCTTGATATCTTCAAATATATCTTCAAAGTAAGGTCATGTCAAAGTTTGAAATTAATAAGTGAAATTAAACTTTGATGCTCCTTATCTCATTATTGTATTATGAGACTTAAACCTGGATTTCACAGACAGGGTCACATACTGTATGTGCTATATCTAGAAATTGTTTGAAAGAGCAAGCAAGGAAAATAAAGTTGCATATTTCAATAATGAGCTACAATTGGTGAAATATTTAAGTCCTATCAGGCATAAAGAGTCAAATTTCCAATCATCTGCCTTTTCACAATAGCCTTCTGTACCCAAAGCTTTTAATTAATTGCTGCTTGCAGCTATATTTGATCCAATAGGAAAATACGTGAAGAAATTAAATGTTTAAAATTTGCATGCAGTCGTCATCTTCCGATTCTCTGATTGGCTGATGTGTTTGGATGTACGCATGTTTGGTCATGGCAGCAAGTTGGCTTTTATAAACATAATTCAATTACTCATAACACGTCGACATGATATGGCATAACAGATTTCTTGACAATTCCTAATATAGTATGTACAGCTATAGAGACGTATCCAATGACACATTTCTGTGAGAAAAAATATCCTTGGGTTCATTGATTGCACCCACAATGATATAAGCTTGTGTTCCTGGAATATGTTTTTGAGCACGTCGCCCACATGTCTGCTTGAGGATATTAATATTCAAAACCAACAGCTTTAAAGAGGAATTCATGGCACTCGTGTATAATTAGTAGCACAGAGAGCACTGGAACACAACATCTCCAACAGGAGCGAATTATAATGTTAAAGTTATAAGAGAAGTAAGTCTCTGGGTGAAAATACTTAATTTTAACATGAATGCATCTCAGATAGAATATGATAAAATATGTGTCCTGTGGTAATGGTGAAAAGTTATAGCATGAGTGACAAACTAAAAAATATAGACACCTATATTTGGACTAATAAGTGGACCTGAATGTGCAAAAATTTTATATAAAGTTGTCAAGCTTGATTAACAGATGTGTGTTATTAGCTTTCAATTGGTACAATTTTTTTCCACTTTTATCACTATAAAAACTTCTTGTCAACTACCAGTCATTACAGTATTAGTCGGCTTTATATCTCCAAACACATTTTTGTGTTAATCCCTCAAAAGACTTTCAACTGACTATAAGCATATAATTTAAGTCATGTAAAAAATAAACAGTGGCGGCTCACACTGAAAAAAATAATTTTCAAGATAAAAAAATCTTAGTATTTTTGTCTTGTTTTCAGTAAAAATATCTAAAAATTCTTAAATTAAGATGCTTTTTCTTGATGAGCAAAACGACCCAAGAAAATAAGTTTTAAGTAATTTTGTTCATAGAACAAGCAAAAAAAAATTTTTGCAGTGCATGACTGCTCTTCCGAGGGGCACAAATTCAAAATAAGTGTTCGGAGTGTCATGTGTGTTGCTCGTGGTTTTAAAATATGTGTCTGTTGCGTCATGTGAACCATGTGCATCATGTGTCTTGTCAAAATAAGTGCCTGCTGCACACGTGTCAAAACCTTTTATGATAAAAGAGATGCTCACGTTCACAAAATACTCGCAAGACACTCACTTAACACTAAACTCTGATTACGCATGAGATTATGCGAGTATCTGGCAAACGTGAGTGTCACTGTTATCATAAACCCTGCAGCAGGCACTTATTTTGAAATGAGACGTGATGCACGTGTTTACTTGACGCAACAAACACATATTTAGATTTTTTGGGACGAGCTTCGCATCGTGTGCCCTTTGAAAAAGAAGTCAGGGCCGCCACTGATAATGAACCCAAAATCGTAAGGTCGAGCCGTGTTATCAAGGCCCCGCCCATATTCCCGTATGACTCAATCACAAACACACAAATCATGTCGTCAGCATTAATAGCATTTTATTACCAACTAACAGAGGTGTATAATACTTAAGTATTTTAGTTACATTTTCCAAGCATCTATGCTTTATCAGAGTGTTTGTCTTGGGAAAAAAAAAACTTTACTAAAAAATGTTCACTACATTCTAAAGCATAAAATCATACTGTGTATTCATTATATATTGCATATTAAAATTGATTTAATGCCTAATTACATAAAAATTGTGTACTTTTACTTTCTTGAGTAGAAGTACGAAATTTTATTTTACTTAAGTAAAAGTACAAAAAATTACTAGATGTTTAATGTACTTAAATATTAAATATAAACCAAAAACTTGAAATTATGAAATGTTGTGGAGTAAAAATTATGATAATATGTTTTGGAATGTTTGTTTTCCAAAGAAAAACACTAATAAAATACGAATAATTGAAAATTTACTTTTATGTAGAAAGTAAAAATACTTAAGTACTATACAACTCTGCCAACTAAAACCAGACTTATTAGAAAAACAAATGTTTAAAAGTAAATCAGTGTGATGAGAACTATATTAAATAAGAGAAACAATTTTTGAAAAAAAAATAAATAAAAAATATTTATATATATATATATATATATATTTGTAATTGCATTTTTGGGTTAGGCTCAAGTCCCATTCCCTTACACAGACAGGGCAGGGACTTGTAATTTCTGCATTGTCTGCTTTTTCTTCATTTTTCAGTCCAAATCATCCAATTCAAAACATTTTTCCTATTAATATAAAAATGTATATGTTAGAAAAGTGATAATTCTCTTAACATAACTATTTTCAAACATTCAGACATATGCCAGATCATTTTTTTTAAAAACATTTCAGTCAAGTAGGCCTAAACCCTAAAGACAACAAACACATTTATTCCTGGATTGGCGGCAATGTTTTAAAGAGCACCAATTCATGATTTTACATTTCCTTTGGTGTGTAATAGGGATGTGCATCGATGCATCGCGTTCCCATTAAAAAGACCTGTCTAAAATCCATTCTGAATCGTAAGGCTCCGATTCAGTGTTTCATGCACAGCTTGTGCATGTACTACGGCTCTGTGATCAGTAGGAAGTCCTTATCAATCTAAAATCACTACGAGTTTGACTCATTTATAACGTGCATTAAAAAGGCAACATTCGTCAAACACAATCATTCTCTATTATCATAAAAATACCTGAAACAATCTGAAGAACAGCGATATAAATATTCCTCTAGATATTTCCTGGAATAGTGTTTGTAATGATACTTCTTCTGTGGCACAAATGGAGTTTCTGCACGAAAGCGCCCTCTGGCTTTTGAATGTGGCGGTATTTCAACGTAATTCATTCATTGAGAAAACGCGCATTTGCCCGATCAATTGTCAGAGGAATCAGAAAATCAGAAATCAGAAAAAAAAAATTTTTTTACCATAAACCACACAAACACATTGTTTTATACCAAATACACAAAATAGCGTTGTTTTTTAGCAATGAAATAGGTGCTCTTTAATAAACACACTGTGTTTCTTTCCACTGTATTTCTAATTGTCCTGTAAGTGTACTGACGCCGCTTTCTTTGCCTTCATGCTGGAGCTGCAGTCGGGCAAAAGATCCGGTCGGATGGCTGGCAGTGGACATTAGTCAGCTCTGACAGATGGGAAACACGTGATTTATGTTAGCGACGGAGAGAAGGCTGAAAAGTGGCAACGATGTGACTGAGATTCCAAAGAGCGGCATTAATCTGCTCTCCGGCACTGTGTGGGCCATAGAACAAGTTCAAGGTGGAAGGGAAAGTAGGCAGAGGTAGACTGCGGGATGACAGGCGAGATGAGAGGAATATGAGGATGGATGGAGATGCTGAAGAGATGGGACCAAACTAACCTGAGAGACAGCATCAGCTCTTTATATTATAAACTTTTATAGGCTTTCAAAGAGTGGTTCCACATAACATGTTGTCATTATTTACTCACCCTCATGTTAATTTGCAAACATTTGTTATAAAGAGAGAATTTTAGAAGAAGCTACACTCCTAAAGGATAAGTCAATTTTCTTAAAAAAAAAAATCCAGATCATTTGCTCACCACCATGTCATCCAAAATGTTGATGTCTTTCTTTGTTCAGTCGAGAAAAAATATGTTTTTTGAGGAAAACATTCCAGGATTTTTCCCCTTTTAATGGACTTTAATGGACCCCAAAACTTAACTTCGTTTCAATGCAGTTTAAAATTGCAGTTTAAAAGGACTCTAAACGATCCCAAACGAGGCATAAGGGTCTTATGTAACGAAGAAAAATAAAAAATATGCACTTTTAAACCACAACTTCTTGTCTTCATCCCGTCCTGTGATGCACCAGCGCGATCTCACATAATTGCGTAATGCTGTGGAAAGGTCACGTGTTACAGGAAACACACATTTGCAGACCATTTTAAACAACAAACTGACACAAAGAAAATTAGTATTATTCCACATACAACAACGTCGGAACGGTCCTCTTTCTACACACTTGTAAACACTGGGGCGGAGTTAAGCAATATCGCTCGAGTAGGAGTGTGATATAGCTCTATATCATCACGGCTGTGATTAGGCCAGAGGCACGAGGCCGCCACGGATTTGAGGGCGGCCAGAATGACAGGTAAAACTTTCGGCTGCTTTGAAGCTCATAACAACTCAATGGACGGAAAAGCCGTTACTTTATATTACCGTTTCTTGGTCACAAAGTGTAGTTTTAAGATTAGTTCAGTCGAGAATGTATATGTATTATATTTAAATCTGCAGTCGATTAGTAAAGATAGCGCCTGTTTGAACGTTTGCTTAGTGAGATTCGGTACGAATGAGAACCAAAGCATGAGCGGACGTCAGTGTTCACTCGCCCCGCTGACCACCGCCCTCTCTGGGCTACATCTCTGACAGAGAAACCCTGGCTCTCATGTTGGCCTTGTTTGTTTATGATCGTCAAAATGAGATCAAATCAGCAGTATTTGGTGTCATGATCAAACTATTACTTGTTTTTTAATTCATATTTAGTGTCTTTTGTGTTGTTATTGTTTTGGCGCGAGGTAAAAGTTAATAAAACTACTTGTATAACGTTACTATTGCTTTCTCATTTATTCTTAACGCGATACGAGCACTCGATTATTATTATTAAACTTTGTTCTTGTCAGTACTATATAAAACGGTTTTTTATAAGTGTCAGAGATATGTTTTTGCATGCTGCTTATAAATATACCAGTGGCGATATCTCATAACATGTTTTAATAGTCAGGTCACGATAAAGTAAATGATCAATGTCCACATTTAAAAGCTGCGGTGCTTACCTGCAGTTCCACGGTGTTTTCGCGTTCTGATAAGAAATATAGCTCCAGGAAAAAAACGAGTGTTTATATTCCTCTTTCTAAGTGTTAATCGTCCACACGATGTGACAAGACATTTCTCCCATTAACTTTAACGTAACATCCAAGAGCGCTGATCTTTGACGGAATAATACTTCTGATTGGGGATTCACAGACTGATTTATGAGCTAGTAAAATAATGAGACACACGGAGAGTGTTTAAAAACAGCGCGTCTGTGTTTTTCCATTCAGAGATGAGCCTGCTTAGGACCTCCATTCTCCATTCACGCTCAACCTTCCTGCTTCGCTACTGTTCGGACGCTTTTGCTTACTGCTCCGCGCTTTGCTCTATCGCTTTTTATATTTTATCTTATAATTTTAACTTCAGCAAATCAGCAAATCAGCATAGTGCTCAAACAACAAAGCTTGGCATCAACGTTAAACTTTCGGGACTGGAGGATTACAAAAAAGTGGCATTTTTCATCTGTCTAGCCTCCCACCGCCATCAGCTTACATTCCAGAAGGAAAAACACAGCTGCCTTCATTCAAAAGGATAAGAAAAAGAAATGCCTCATCAAAAATCTACTTGCTGCACAAACTGCCACAGACTTTTACAAAGGATTGCTGTTCTTGAAACAAAGTTACTTACAGGACTACAAAACCAGACGGAACACACAACAGAGCTTCGTCATCATGGACGCCCTCAGCATACAGCCGGTGAGTCCCATGAATCTAATGATCAACACACCAATCAATGGTACAAACAGGGAGCAAGACCCAAAATCACTCGAGAAATCAGACTGTCACGAGCATCACATTTTGCTGCAGTAGCTTCCTCTACCCCAGATACAGCTATGACAAGGATTGCAAACACTGACTTTCTACCACCACCTATACATCTTGAGAACAGATTTGAAATATTAATGAATATGAGTGAGGAATCCCCAAATGTGATAAATGTGATTGAACACCGATCTAATCAGCCAGCAGCTGATGCTAACCGCCGCTCAAGATCGAGCAGACAGCGGCACTCAGCGCAGAGCGCATCCGAGCCCAGAACTCTGATATTGGGCGACTCACTTATCAGAAACATTAACAACAGGGACTCAACTACGTGCTGCCTTCCACAAGCAACTGTTTCTGATGTAAACAGGGAACTTCAAAACATTCTGATGAAACATAAGACTGTAAATCGAGTTGTCATTCATGTGGGGAAGAATGATATTCACAAAGAGCAATCTGAACTCCTTAAGAGGGATTTCAACAAACTTTTTGAAACACTCAGAACAGTGAAAGTTCAGCCGTTCATCAGTGGACCACTTCCAGCAAGAGGAACAAATAGGTTTTCACGGTTGCTTGGACTTAATACATGGCTGCAAAAAACCTGCAACATAAAGGGACTGAACTTTATCAACAACTTCAATCTTTTCTGGAGTCAGAGACAACTATTTAAACAGGATGGCATCCACCCAAACAGACTGGGTGCAAGAGTGCTAAAGGACAATATCTATTTCTCCCTTCATCATCCTTCAGCAGTGTGTGCCAATCCACTCAACCTGAATGGCACACACACACCTGGACAGAGTATGAATGACCACAGGTCTTCTCTTCAGCACCTAAATGGACATGACGTCGACATATCCCACAAGGACAGAGATAACACCACGCAGCCACAACAACCACTGCTCATGGACACAATCTCAGCTGAGTCATGCCCACAGAGCTCACCACAGTCAGACTGTGTCAGATTAGAACTGCTCCAAGATTCAGCACCCAAGGACGACTTTCTGGAAAACAGCCAGGGAAACCAGGACTACATATCACAGCCTCCGGTCACATCAGAGAAACAGGACTCCTCCTCACTAGATATGTCATTCCTCTCTCCAGCATCCCCGCTTTTGACCTTCTCCGGAAAAATGGAGGAACTGGTTTATGCTGGAACTAAACTATCCCACTCTATTGCTGCGAGCCCCCAGCTTTCGACCAGAAAACGACAAGCCCCACAACCACCAAAACCAGTGGGCCCAGCTCCCCCTCCTCGTCCTGTGAGAGCTCTTCGGTCTCAGACACAACGCCAAGACACACACCCTCCTCCATCTGCTGTAGGTGAACCAAAAACAACTGATAACGGCTCTCAGTGATGTGTGTCGAGTTCCTGCTATGAGAATACTAATACTTTCAATTGTATACATAAAAAGCAGGAACTCAGTGTACCTATATCTTTCTCTATTTCTGTTCTAGTACATGATAGAAAGCCTAAGGCTGTATCAAACCGTGTGGCAAATCAATCTAATCTGCTGCCTGTGATATATCAAACTAAGATCTCTGTTAGGGAAAAAATTAGTACTGTTAAGTTAGCACTTTTAAACATCTGTTCACTTAAAAATAAATCACTTCTAGTCAGCGACTTAATAACCACAAACAACCTGGATTTTATGTTTCTAAATGAAACATGGCTAGAAGAAAGCTACAGTGCAACAGTCCTTAATGAAACAGCCCCTCCTAACTTTACTTATATGAATGTCTGCAGAAATGCTAGGAGAGGGGGAGGTGTAGCTTCTCTTTTTAAAGATGTCTATCAATGTAAGCAAGTGTCATTTGGGAATTACCCGTCTTTTGAATATCTAGGTATTGTGTTGAAAGGTACCCCACGCATTCTACTGATCATTATTTACAGGCCCCCAAAATACTCTCCAGCAATTGTTGAGGACTTTACAGAACTGTTATCAATGATTTCCTCAGAGTTTGACTGTTTTGCTCTTGCTGGAGATTTTAACATTCACATAGATAAGCCAGACAGTATTATGGCAAAAGATGTCACAGCTGTTTTAAATACTTTTGATCTGACTCAACATGTACATGGACCCACACACAATCGTGGACACACTCTAGATTTAATTATCAGTAAGGGTTTAAACATCTCATCAATTGTTATTAAGGATGTAGCACTGTCTGATCATTTCTGTATTTTCTTTGATATATTAATCTCTCCTACTATTGAAACTAAATCTGTGTCTGTCAAAAAGAGATGCTTAAATGAGAACACCAGTGTGCTATTTATGAAGGCTATATCTTTAACACCAAGCATATCTGCAGACTCTGTTGATTTTCTCCTTGATTCCTTTAATTCTAAAGTTAAGAGTGCAATCGATGATATTGCTCCTGTGAAAGTCAGGAAGAAGAATGGCAGGCAAAAATCACCTTGGAGAAACTCAACAGAGGTGCAGAATATGAAGAGACAATGCAGAAAAGCTGAGCGCATGTGGCGGAAGACAAAACTTGTAGTCCATTATCATATCTATAAAGACAGCCTTCGTGCTTTCAGTGTGGAACTAGGCAAAGCTAGACAGACTTTCTTTTCAAATATTATAAACAACAACATAAATAACACACGCACTCTTTTTGCTACTATAGAGAGACTAACAACCCCCCCAAGTCACATTCCAAGTGAAATGCTCTCAGACAGCAAATGTAGTGAGTTTGCTAACTTCTTCTCTGAGAAAATCAATAATATCAGAAAGGTGATCAGTACATCCTTGAGCTGCGCAGGGGTCGGACAAGTCAGATCACAACATCAGAAAGTAGTTACGATGTCTGATTTCGAAGCAGTTGATGGTCAAATTCTGGAAGAAACAGTACAGCATCTTAAAACATCAACCTGCGCCCTTGACACAATCCCAACATCTTTTTTCAAAAGTGTCTTTATCTGTTTAGAACCAGATCTCCTAGAAGTGGTAAATTCATCACTTATCTCTGGGACTTTTCCAAAGTCCCTTAAAACTGCAGTTGTTAAGCCCCTCCTGTAAAAGAGCAACCTAGATAACACTGTATTGAGCAACTACAGACCAATCTCAAATCTTCCTTTCATAGGCAAGATCATTGAAAAAGTTGTTTTCAATCAGCTGAACAAATTCTTAATTTCTAATGGTTACTTTGACATTTTTCAATCTGGTTTCAGACCACACCACAGTACAGAGACAGCGCTCATAAAGATAATAAATGATATTCGCCTCAATACAGACACAGGCAAACTATCAGTGCTGGTGCTACGACCTCAGTGCTGCTTTTGACACTGTTGATCACAACATACTTCTTGACAGGCTGGAAAACTGGGTCGGGCTTTCTGGGATGGTCCTAAAATGGTTCAGGTCATACTTAGAAGGGAGAGGTTATTATGTAAGTATAGGTGGCCATAAATCTGAGTGGACATCCATGACATGCGGAGTCCCGCAAGGCTCAATTCTAGCGCCACTCCTGTTCAACCTGTATATGCTCCCACTAAGCCAAATAATGAGAGATAACCAAATTGCCTATCACAGTTATGCAGATGACACTCAGATCTACTTAGCTCTATCCCCTAACGACTATAGCCCCATTGACTCCCTGTGCAAATGCATTGATGAAGTTAACAGTTGGATGTGCCAAAACTTTCTTCAGTTAAACAAAGAGAAAACTGAAGTCATTGCGTTTGGAAACAAAGATGAAGTTCTCAAGGTGAATGCATACCTTGACGCTAGGGGTCAAACAACTAAAAATCAAGTCAGGAATCTTGGTGTGATTCTGGAGTCTGACCTTAGTTTCAGTAGTCATGTCAAAGCAATAACTAAATCAGCATACTATCATCTCAAAAATATCGCAAGAATTAGATGCTTTGTTTCCAGACAAGACTTAGAGAAACTTGTGCATGCTTTTATCACCAGCAGGGTGGATTATTGTAATGGCCTCCTCACTGGCCTTCCCAAAAAGACCATTAGACAGCTCCAGCTCATTCAGAACGCTGCTGCCAGGATTCTGAGCAGAACCAGAAAATATGAACATATCACACCAGTCCTCAGGTCTCTACACTGGCTACCAGTTACATTTAGGATTGATTTTAAAGTATTATTAATGGTATATAAATCACTCAATGGACTAGGACCTCAATACATTGTTGATATGCTCATTGAATATAAACCCAACAGGTCACTCAGATCATTAGGATCACATCAGCTAGAAATACCAAGGGTTCACTCAAAGCAAGGAGAGTCAGCTTTTAGCTATTATGCCAGTCGCAGCTGGAACCAGCTTCCAGAAGAGATCAGATGTGCTCCAACAGTAGTCACATTCAAATCCAGAATCAAAACACATCTGTTTAGCTACACAGCAAAAATTGGAGAGTTGAAATTTTGGTGTTAAACATTTCTGAGTTGATTTTAACACCCAAAGAGTAATTTTAACACATTCAGAGTAAAATAGTGTTTGGTGTTGGAGTTATTTCACAGAGTTGATCATCAGTGTTAAAAAAACTCCAAACAGACGTAATTAGACTCCACCCACGCATTTCCGATCGTCCCTGGTGAAATCGATGAAGACGCCGCCATTATCCTCGTGTGGCTTTGAAAGGTGAGTTAACTTAAATCATACTTTTACATTTATTATTGGTGCTCATTCAGTAGCAAAATGTACAATATAACGTGGAGCACTGCGCAAAAACATTATTTGTGGAAATGAACGCAAACACACAGCCTAAGGCTGTTTCACACGGTACGCGGCAAAACCGCCGAGCGGCTTCAGCTTTTCTCTTCAATTAGAAGCGTTTTGTGCAGCATTTAGTGCAAATGTCAGTATCTTCAACGGCGCCTGCCATGAAGTGCCGTGTCCTTAAAAGGAATAGGATTTTGGGTGCAGGAGCAAGGCGTGTGGACCAACTCCGCTTCACTTCTGTAACCGCCCCCGTTTTCCCGCTTTCCGCATGTCTCCTATTGAAAAAGAACTAAACACTTGCGGTTGCCGCGTACCGTGTGAAACGGCCTTCAGTTATACGTTACATTAACGTACATCGTGGTGCCAATAGTTTACTGCGCTCGTGCGTTTCGATTTAACTAAAACAAGGAATCACATTATTACAGAGTGGCCTCGAATTAATTAAAATGATTTACCGAATTTATTAAAACGGTCTTTCACAAAGCCTATAATATACTGTATACATCGCGTCGTTTTAAAACATATATACGGTGCAGTCTACGGTCACGTCTGCAACGTGATCCTCCACATCTGTAAATTGTGATATTACAACGTGCATCCATCCATACAGCTGTTTTTTTTACAACGATTTACAATGGCAAATGCTTTTGCATGTTCCAGGTGAAATGTTGGTCCAGATCAAGTACAAGCAACAGCAGAAGTATGTGAAGCTGGATTCCATTGAAGGGAGATTTGACTTCATGCAATTTCACGCTAAAGGTTGGTTTTTTACTCATTTAAAATAATTTTAAAAAAGAATTTGATTAATATCTGATAAATTCAGTGTATTGTGTTATTGCCTCATTTCTGTATTTGCCTTTATCATATAATGCTCTGTAGAAGGGGATACATTGGGGGGAAAAGAAAAATAATTAATATTTACATTTTGCTTGCATCATAAAGATATATGAATTCAAATCAGTCATTTGTTGTGAAGCAAGGAAGGGTGTCAACCTAAAAATAATTTTTTTCTTCAGTCATTGAGAGATTTTACTTGCCACCTGATGCAAAAGTTACATACAAGGATGCAACAGGGACCGAAGTTGATGCAGAAATATTCAGCGATCTCATTGGACAAGGCAATGTGGTGCTGACTGTTTTCTCAAATGATGGTGAGCTTTATTGAATGTTTAAGAAGTCGTGTTATCAATCAACTTAGGATAAATATGATAAATTGTCTATTTCTGATTCTTGTGTGGGGCATCACAATATTTGTAATATTTTAATACTTTAATTCTTTAGAATTTTCAGACTCTTTGTCTTCCATATCTGAGACGTCTGACAGTAGCAACTGTTCAAGTGCATCAACTGTAATCTTAGATGAGGTCCCTAACAAGAGACAAAGAAAAGAGGACACATCTGCACTGTCTGCAAAACAGGTTAGAGCAAAGCATTTTATGTGAGTTTATGTGAGTACTGTTCCCCCAGAAATAAAAATGATCCAATATATAGCTTTTTTTGGTAATTAGTGAATCACCATGATCATTTTTTATTTTAGTTCATTATTATATATTTTTTTTATGTTTAGTTGGTCGAGGATGTTCTAAAGTTGAAGTCTGGTGGTGAAGCAGTATTACAGGAGTATCAAGAAACGGAAACCCTTACAGGTGCCGCAAGACGACAAATGATCAACATACTGGTGGCTCACATGATTGATACACATGGGTATTTTTTTTTAATCTTTTTTTTTTTAAAAACAAATAACTGCATGAACATTGTATTAATTAAGACCAATTTTATATCTTCCCTTAGGCAACTCCCTACTAAAGCTATCAGAGAACAGTACGCTCTTGGCATAGTGATGCTGTTCCCTTCCCTCAGAGATCCATATTCCAAGAAAGGCTATGTAAGTCATCGTCTGCATGACCCTTTCACGTTATAATTGCAATGTTATGATATCTGTGACATAGAAAATTTGATTCTTTAAAGGAACACTTTTTTGATGCTGCAAGCAACACAGGATACATTGCTTGGCGTATGAAAACAGTCCACAGGAAGATTAGACGAGGATCTTTGCCACTAGACAACCTTCATGATGTTTCTCCAGGAGGCCCAAAATGCCAAAGGGCTACTAATTGTGAAGGACAACTTGATGGGGATGCTTGCAAAGAGGCAATTTCTTTGCTCAGCCATACCACAGAGAAGTCTCTAATATTCCAAAAGATGAGAGAGACATTTCAGTATCGCCAAAAGCTTGTTAAAGATTCAGGCTCTAGTGTTGATATCCTCTCCACCTTCTCAAGATTCCTAGATACAAAGGGCCTGGTAAGTTTGGAATAACATTTTTTCAAAAGCATGCAATTTAAGAATATTGTTTATAGTTTAATATCATCTTAAAGGTCGATCAAGACTTCACTCTCCTGTTTGACACCGAGACATCCTCCAGGCTACTTCAGAAGTGGGACACGTTCTTCAGGCCAAATGTCATTAAAGAAGCCAAGCAACTTACTTCAACAGCAGACCTGAGTCAGTTGTTGCTCTCAGCAGAATGGCCTAACAGTAGTGACCTTCATGAAACAAGTAAGTTGTATTTGATTTGCTTGTTTTTACACATCTGCTATATTTGCAGTTACAGTTAAAATTTATTTTGTTTTGATGACAAAAATATTAAAATTATCAAACTTAGAACCTATGAGATTGGATGATTGCGGATTAATGACAAATAAATAACTTGCACTACATAAAACCTTTAAAAAGACTACATTAACCAGGTGAACGTTTAAAATGCTGTCTATTCTTAAAGGGATAGTTCACCCAAAAATGAAAATTCTGTAATTATTTACTCGCCTCCATGTTGTTACAAACCGTTCGCAGACCCCATTCACTTCCATGGTAGGAAAAAATACTATAGTTATAAGTTATTGGGCTCCACGAACGGTTTGGTTACAAACATTTCTCAAAATATCTTCCTTTGGGTTCATCAGAACAAATGTATACAGGATTGTAACAACATGAGAGTGAGTAAATGATGACAGAATTTTCATTTTTGGGTGAACTATCCTTCAAACTTAAGGATAGTATTTCATTTGAAGTTTTAGATTAATTAATTTATTAATGTGTTTGTGTGTGTGTGTGTGTGTGTGTGTGTGTGTGTGTGTGTGTGTGTGTGTGTGAATTTTGTGTCTAGTCTACGATCAGGAAATGGCATCCCTTCTTCTACTGATTCATCTCCTTCCACCATCACCAGGAGGACTGAAGTCTCCAAGAATCAGTGCATGTGATGCTGCTAAAAGACTTGTAGTCTTTCATAAGGTATTGATCTCGTTTCATATTTTGATATTGTGTTTTGTGTTGCTCTAAACATGGAGATTTAAAATCATTTGTTTGCATATTGAGTTGTTTGATAAGTCACTTTTATATTGTTGTTTTCTATGACTGGACATTATGTTATAGTCTAATATACTATGTTCCTTTCCACTTTAGTCATGCTGCAGTTTGGAGGAGCACCTCAACAACAACCAGCGTCAGCATCCGTACCTCCTTGCTGTTGGACGCCAGAAAAGCAAGATTGAGTGCTTCTACATCGTCTTGGATAAGCATCTCATCCCATGCCAGGCAAACCGCTCCCTTGGAGCTTTTGATGAACTTTTCAAGGCACATTTTGTGTTCAATTTGTGCTATGATAGTGCACTTATGAACTTTTACACATTCCTGCAGACAACAGTGTATAACATTGATATAGGTCAGATGAAGGAGTCTCCCAGGGTTAGAGATTTGAGAGCCAGACTGCTTAACCAGACAGTAACCTTAACTTAAAGCCGTGCAGTATGATATTGACATAATGCTGATCTGTTTTATTTGTCAAAAAGAGCACCCAGACAGTCAACGGTTGATTTCACATTTGAGAGGTGAACATAGTTATTATCCTGGATATAAGTTCAAATTAATTTGTTCTCAGCAAGGTTGTAGGCATCAGTTCCAAACATATGCAGGTTTTCGTAAGCACCTCAATAGTGTTCATAGCAGTGTTCAGCTGATTGCTCCAACTTCAACTGTTGGATGTTCCGCAAATGAGCCAGTTGCAAGCTCATCTTATGCTTTGGAGGACGTTATGAATCCCCAGCATCTATCTCCTTCCAGTGCTTTATCTGATAACAATGATTCAGGGCTTACTAAGAATTCAGCTAAAGGATTGTGTGAATCCATTGTGGCCAAAATACAAGCAAGTGGGATTCCAAACAGTTTGGTGTCCTCAATTGTGGGAGATTTAGAGGAACTAACAGATGAGCTTAACTCGCAGGCAAAGCATAACATACTTTCTGCTTTGCCTGCAAATGACCCCTACAAAACTGTAATAAATGAATCTTTTGAAAAATTTGAAAACCCATTCACAAATCTGAATACAGAATGGAAACGGAATAAATACTTTAAAGAAAAATGGGGAGTTGTAGAGCCTGTTGAGATAACACTAGGTGTGCGGTATGACAACAAATTGAATAAGAAATCTGGTACTTATGACCAAGTACCAGTGAAGGATACTTTTATATATGTGCCAATTTTAGAAACATTGAAATTCATGTGTAGAAATCCAGACATTTGTGATCTCCTAAGGAAAGATTGTAGATCAGAGCCTGACACTTTTACAGATTTTAGCGATGGAAGTTATTTTAAATCCCACCCTTTATTTACAACAAAAAGACATGCATTACAAATTCAAATATACTATGATGATTTTGAAACAGCTAACCCCCTTGGCTCCAAACGTACTATCCACAAAATTGGCTGCCTTTATTTTATTGTAAGAAACTTGCCCCCAAAATTTAACTCCGTTCTGATGAACATTCATTTGTTAGCACTTTTTCACACACAAGATGTAAGCAAGTACGGTTTTGATGTTATACTGGAACCGTTGATAAATGATATTAAGATACTTGAAAGCCAAGGATTAAGTCTTCCATTCTCAGATGAGCAGATATACGGCACCATCGCACAAATCACTGGTGATAATCTAGGGATGCATTCAATTCTTGGTTTTAATGAGTCATTTAGTAGCCATCATTTCTGTCGCCTTTGTTTAATTGAAAAGAATGATTCTCAAACAGTATACAGTGAGGATGATGCTAAGGTGGTTCTTCGTGGAGAAGAAATTTTTGAAATACATTGCAAGTCTCTCAAGGAAAACCCACAATTGAGATCACTATATGGTTTGAAAAGAAATTCCACAATTAATACACTTAAGTACTTTCATGTTAGCAATAACTACTCATTTGATATAATGCATGACCTTCTTGAGGGTGTGGCTCAATATGAAATTAAATTGCTTTTTGGACATCTCACACAAAACTTTATATCTGAAGATGATTTACTATCAAGGATTTATTCTTTTGACTATGGATTTTTAGAAAGAAAAAACCGTCCCACAAAGGTTATTTTGGATAGTGCTGGAAATGGAATTGGTTTAAATTCCATTCAGACATTATGTCTTGTGAAAAATCTACCACTTTTGTTAGGAGACATTGTTCCTCCCGGACACAAACACTGGAGTTTGTTGCTAATGTTACTTCAAATAATGAACATTGTGTTTTCACCTTGTCTCACTTCAGGTTTGACCGTGTATTTGAAGCACTTGATTGCTGACCATCACAAACTATTTAAGTACTTGTATCCACATAAAAATTTGATTCCTAAACATCATTTCATGATCCATTACCCTTCTTCTATAAGGAAAATTGGCCCCTTATTATATATGTGGTCAATGAGGTTCGAAGCCAAACATAAGATGTTCAAAGATTTTTTTTTAAATTTCAAAAACATAACAAAATCGTTAGCTAAAAAGCATCAGATGGCCATTGCGTACCATTGGGAAACCTTCACCCTGAAACATAATGAGTTTGGGCCAATTAAATCATTTTCCATAGGGAATGAGGTCGGCAATCAAATGCTTGAAATGTTCATATCAAAAGATGTTTTCTCAACCAGTTGGGTTAAGGTTGATGGTGTAGAATACAGAGCTGGACTTGTGGTGTGCAGTGCAATAGAAAGTGAAATGCCAGTCTTCTGTCAAATAAGTGATGTACTTTTGGTTGAAAATGACATTTATCTGTTGGTAAACAAACTGTTCACTGAGAATTTTGATGAACATCTTCATGCATTCAGAGTACTAGGAAGTGAGGAAAGGTGTATTATCAAATTGTCAGAGATTAAATTTTATAAACCATTTGATATTCAAAGTTCTTACAGTGTTGCGGATGAAAGTTTGTATATCATACCTTCTTTTGTAATGTTTTAAAAACTTCAAAATGCACTACACAGTGAGAATTTTAAATAAACAAGTCAATGGCAAATATTTTTTGTGCTGTTGTTTATTTAACATTATTTTGTAGATCTTTTGAGGCTGTACAGATTTAAACTAATTCTAACCACCTTAAACATGCAACTCTGAAGAGTGTTGTTTTTCTGTATCCCTTTAGTGTTATTTTAACACATTTTTGGAGTCAAATTAAGAACTCTGGAATGGTGTTAAATATTTAACTATTTTGAGTGTTATTTTAACACATTTTTGGAGTCAAATTAGGAACTCTGGAATAGTGTTAAATATTTAACTATTTTGAAAGTGTTATTTTAACTCCGGAGAGTGTGGAGCTATATAAACTCTGAAAAAGTGTTGAAATCAACTCTGTGGGAGTTAATTTAACACTGGACTTTTTGCTGTGTATGCATTTACTGAATGAGCACTATGCTGCATCCGAACTTTATATGCACTATTTTAATTATTTTTACTTCTCTTGTTTTTATTCTTATTTTTATTTTTAAAAGTTTTAAACTTGTATTCCTGTTTTAATCTTTTTCATACATTTAAACAGTTTTTATTAAAATCACATTTATTTTCTTTTAATTGATATTTAAAATTCATGTATATTTGATTTTTGGTTTTCTCATTTCTATGTAAAGCACTTTGAATGACCTCTGTGTATGAAATGTGCTATACAAATAAACTTGCCTTGCCTTGCCTTGCCTAGGTGGCGGAATGATACGAAAGGTGAAGCGGTTACAGTGCCGATATCAGCACAATATCGCATAGGTCTTAGCCAATCAGATTCGAGAACCAGAAAGAACTGTTGTATAATTTCGCATACGTCATCACCTCTTGACGTGATGACGCATTACGTGAGGTCGCGCTGGCGTGTCACAGGACCGGAGAAAGAAGAGAAGTTGTGGTTTAAAAGTGCATAATTGTAATTTTTGGCAAGAAAAATAAAAAATGTTTTGCTAGATAAGACCCTTATGCCTCGTTTGGGATCGTTTAGAGTCTTTTGAAACTGCAATTTTAAACTGCATTAAAACTGTTAAGTGTTGGGGTCCATTAAAGTCCATTCAAATGAGAAAAATCCTGGAATGTTTTCCTCAAAAAACATAATTTCTTCTCGACTGAACAAAGAAAGACATCAACATTTTGGATGACATTGGGGTGAGTAAATGATCTGGATTTTTTTTAAGAAAATGGACTAATCCTTTAAAACTAGAAAATAAAAAAAAATCTTTGTCAGGCGGTAACGTTCCATGAGGAACATCCAGAGAACCTTTTTGTTTTACAGAAAATGTAAAAAGGGAGAAAAATAGCTTCAATGGTTCTTTGGGGAACCAAAACTTGTTCCACTGTATTGCTGTGAAGAACCTTTTGCAGCACTTTTATGAGTATGTAGATTCTTTAGTTCTATTGTTTGCAACTAAAAATACCCCGTAAGAGTAAATTATGACAGATTTGTGGAATGTGATACTGACATTTCATTTTGTGGGGAACTATTCATAATATGTGACCCTGGACCACAAAACCAGTCATAAGGGTCATTTTATTGAAACTGAGATGTATACATCATCTGAAAGAAGAAGAAATAGGCTTTCTATTGGTGTTTGATTTGTTAGGATTTGTGATAGGATGATTGGCCAAGATAAGGGTGCAAAAAATCTAAATGTTTAGAAAATCGCCTTTAAAGTTGTCCAAATAGAGTCCTTAGCAACACATATTACTAATGATTAATACATTATTTTTATATATTTACAGTAGGAAATTTACAAAATATCTTCATGGAACATGATCTGTACTTAATATCCTAATGATTTGTGGTATAAAAAAATGATAATTTTTTGATAATGGTTTTGTGGTCCAGGGTCACAAATATACTCTTAGAAAGGATGTGTTTCGCTAGATAAGACCCTTATGCCTCGTTTGGGATCGTTTAGAGTCTTTTGAAACTGCAATTTTAAACTGCATTAAAACTGTTAAGTGTTGGGGTCCAATAAAATCCGTTAAAATGAGAAAAATCCTGGAATGTTTTCCTCAAAAAACATAATTTCTTCTCGACTGAACAAAGAAAGACATCAACATTTTGTATGACATGGTGGTGAGTAAATTATCTGGATTTTTTTAAGAAAATGGACAAATCCTTTAAAACTAGAAAATAATTTTTTTTTTTACAAAAGGATGTGTTAATTTTTTACACATCTTTTTTGTGATAAGCTACGGAGCCCCTAAAGTGACATGGAGCAAACATTAAATAAAGTTAAGTTTCATGTGAAAAAAATTCTGCACATGAAGGTTTTGCGTGAGCACATGAAAGTTTCACGTGAGCACATGAAACTAAACTTTAGATTTTTTTTACTCCAATGTCACCTTAGGGCCTCGGTAGATAAGCTTTAACACATAATGTGTAATTTTAACACATTATGTGTAATTTTAACACATTGTGTGTCATTTTGTGTTGATTTTGTGTTAAAATAAAACACAAGTTGTGTTAAATGTAACACAAAATGTGTTGTTTCAATAATAACAAAGAGATGTGTGGATTCTGGGACATCGCATTTAGGCTATGTTTACATTAATGCGTTTATGCTTTAAAACGCGTTACTTTTGCTACGTTTACGCCTTTCATCTACACTACATCACCGTTTTCGACCCTCATAAACGGATTCGTTCGCAAACGCTGCAGACCCTGTTTTAGTTTGAGAACTCAGACGTTGCTCTGAGTGTAAATGAACGTAGACGGAGTCTTATGTAAACGAACAGCTGATATTAACGTGACAGCGCATCATTTTCAAAGTAAAAATTATTTTATTGATGTAAATGTTGGTTTGCAATGGAGGTTTTGCCAAAAATAGTAAACATCTACCAACCAGCTATAAACGCTATATTGGATTGTTTTAACATGTATCCTTATAGATAATGTCTGTTTTATATTAATGTTTGAGTATTGTTTGGTTTAATGTGTTTATGTTTTGTTTAAATTTAGTTAGCTTACGAAAGATAGACTGTAATTTTATACGCCATATAGGCGTTGCAAAGGCCAATATGAAGGGAGAATTGTAATGGGTCAGACATTATTTTCCAGTTTAATGTAAGTTTTGTTTGCTACTTTAAAATGAATTTCGTTTCAGATAATTTGTCTCTTAATTTTAATCGATGTTTTGTTGATAAGTTTGTTGAATATAAATTAATAAAAACAATAAACTCAACGTCATTAATATAATGCTCGTTTAGGCGCTTGGCTTTTAGCTATTTGTGTGTTGCTAGCGGAGGACGTGCACGGACATCGCACACTTTTAAAAATTAATGCATTAAGCATTTCTGGTAGGCTAAAGCAATACTTTACTTCTTACTATATTTTGATTGATGTTTGCATTTGCTGACATTTATTTTTGCTTCAAGTTCGCTACTGTTTAGTACTGTTCACTTGAATGCTTTCTTTTTAAATCATAAAGACCTTTCTGTTTAGTTATAAAATCAAAATTAACCTATTAATCATATTAATATGTTGTAGGGGGGAAATAGAACAGTATAAGACTTTCCCAAACACATTTTTATAGGTTCAATAGTGTCTGTTATAGTTGCCAGCAAAGGACCCATGTATGACTTTTTGTCAATATCGCACACCCCTAGGCTGCGTAAACGTGCAAAGGTAAGCTATTATTAGAGTAATAAGTTATTTTACACTTATATGCGCATGCCCAGTTACGTGATTGGTCATGTTTCATGCGTTTATGGTGGTGTATAGTGTGGATGAAGATTCTTTTAAAAATGCCAGTATAAACGAGGATCGTTTTCATTTTAAAATGCCGTTTTTAAAACGCAAATGCTCTAATGTAAACATGGCCTTAGTGTGCTGTCCCAGAATCAACACTAATTGTTTTTAACACATTCGTTCTAAGAGTGTATAAAAAACTTAAGGCTTACATGATCTATAAAACAAATGTATCTACTCACTTCTGCAAGGGATCTTTGTTTACAATTTACGTTTAATTTACATACAAGTTAGTGAACATTACTTAGAATTTGTGTGTGTGTGTGTGTGTGTGTGTGTGTGTGTGTGTGTGTGTGTGTGTGTGTGTGTGTGTGTGTGTGTGTGTGTGTGTGTGCGTGCGCGCGTGCATGCGTAAATAAGAAGTTGAGAACATCAGAAGATATCTGAGAAAAGTCTCATAATGAGCAGTAATTTCCTTTAATTGACTGCTTTGCTTAATCGTCACAGTCCTCATGATGAAAGCCAGGTGAGGCTTTGAAGCTTCACTTTCATGGTCTGACGATAAGCTCATTTGAGTCACACAAGTCAGTCAGAGATACCGACATACCGTTACTCTTACATTTCCTAAAAATATCCTATCCTCATATTTAAAGGAAATCCTGTAATTAAATATTAAGCGTGCCCTAATATGCAACAAGCGATTAACGCTATTCCCTACATGAAAGATGTGGTTTTGTCATGGACCGATAGTAATGGGACATTTTGCTCAGAAGATTGGACAAGTTGTCAAGCAATGTAACTCTACACTGCAAAAAGTGATTTTCAAAAAAAAAAAAAAATAATAAAATCAAATGTTTAAGTGATTTAAAAATTTCTGCATAAAATAAGCAAAAAAATTTGCTTACCCCATTGGCAGATTTTTTTGCTTGTTTTATGCACAAAATCACATAAATTTGATATTTTTGGTCTAAAAATTATTTCTTGGGTCATTTTGCTTATCAAGACAAAGCATCTTAATTTAAGAATTTTTTGATATTTTTACCAAAAACAAGACAAAAATACTAAGAACATTTTTCCTTGAAAATATATATTTTTTCAGTGTACACATTATCACATAGCATGCAATGGGTTGTGTTCATTGAAGTTATAGGGCCCTATTTTAACGATCTAAGCGCATTGTCTAAAACGCACAGCGCAACCTCTAAATGGGCATGTCCGAATCCACTTTTGCTAATTTAACGACGGGAAAAATGTTTTTTGCGCCGAGCGCATGGTCGAAAAGGGTAGGTCCTATTGTAATGGGAGTATTTTGGGCGTAACGTGCAGTAAACCAATGAGAGTCTCAGCTCTCATTCCCTTTAAAAGCCAGTTGCGCTGGTGCTATGTCTAATCCCTATTTAGCTGACGGACTTTGTAAACTGAAAAAACTAAGCGGAGGAAGAAGATCCCCAGTTTAAGATTAATTAAATAATTGTGTTGGTTTTCACTTGTATTGAAATTGTTATTTTTTTATTAAAACCTTTAGAACCCGTTTTTCTTTTAGTCATGGAAGTAAAAAGCAGGCTTGTAATTGCTTTAAATTGTATGGCTATCCAATATCATCAAAACATAATTTACAAGTATGTAAGAAAAGGTTTGTACTGTAAAAATACTTTATTTGTAACAAACAGGAGATAAAGAATTTACAAATGGCTCATGCGCGTTTCAGCACTTTGGACAGCGTTTTTTTTTAGCAAAGAGTTTTTATAAGCATTACTTAAAAATGTTTCTCATCTCACCATATCCGCAGGTACAGAGTCATCATATAATAAATCCGTGAGGTAGCATTTAAAAAAAACATTTAAAAATAGATGCATTTGTTTAAAGCAAAGCATTTATTTACTTACCAGGCTGCAGGTGAAGCAGCTCTTTGCGCCTTCTAACGTCTCATAATTAGTCCTCATTTATGTCCAAGAGATTCAATAATAATCTTTTACATTCAATCCTTTAATCTTTCATATTTAAAAGCATTTTTGTGCTGCTGCACATTCATGTACTTTGTGATAAGCAAACCTGCGTTGTCCTCCCGTTTATAGGCGCATACTAATGCGCTCTTTAAATAACATAAAACACATTGCGCCACTGACTTTAGAGCAGGTTTTTGTTGGTCAATGGCGTAGTTTATTTTAGTTGCCTCAAAATAGCAACGCGCCAACAATGCGCCTGAACACACCTCATTTTCAGACCAGAACGCCCATGGGCGCAAAAGGGGGCGCAAATGCATTTGCTATTTAAACAACGCGGCGCTAAACGTGAAAATTAGGGTGGAAACTAGCGAAAGACACTTGTGTCGCGCATTGCGCTGCATTGCGCCGGGTGTAAGATAGAGCCCATAGACTGTAATGACTACTAAACATCTCATCCAATATAATTTTGTACCAGATATACTATTTTTATTATTAGTCATGAGCACAACCTATTTAAAAGCTAAATCATGAGTCCCTGATCCTTCCCATCAGGAAGGTTTTAGTGTGAATTACCTTGTCACCTTTCGTTAAGTCACTTTTTCACTTCCTCTTCAAAATGTGTGGAAACGTCTTAGTGAGACGTTAAAGTTTGCGCTGCATTACGCGGCCGAACCTTAAGGCCAGTATTGACGTGGTGTTGGTTGGCATTGATGGATGTAGGTGTTGCCTAGACTGACAAGCAGGTCTAAATTACATTACATTAGCTTGTTTCCCTCTGGCCTTTCAAGGCTACCGCTGCCCATCATAGCAAAGTGGTGGCAACTTCAGAGAGAGAGAGAGAGAGAGAGAGAGAGAGAGAGAGAGAGAGAGAGAGAGAGAGAGAGAGAGAGAGAGAGAGAGAGAGAGAGAGAGAGAGAGAGAGAGAGAGAGAGAGAGAAAGCACAACTTATGTTTTTAAGATGCTCAGGAGATGGGACCAAACTACCCTGTGACACAGACTTTAGCTTTTACAGTAATAAACTTTTTTTAAGTCTTTCAAATGGCAATTCCACACAAAATAAAAATCCTCACTTTGCAAACATTTGTGGTTATTTTTGCGGGACAAAAAATCTATTTTGAAGAATTTTTATTCAGAAACTCCCAAAAGGACAAAGTAACTCACCATAAAGCAGTTTTGCTTTCTGAAACTAAACAGATGTGGACTCTATTGATGTTGTTATGAAGGATGTATACGAAGGCTTGTGTTTCACTGAAATATTACAGCATTTGCAAATAAAAACAGACATAAAGGCGGCAAAATAATAACAACATTTTCATTTAGTGGGGAATTATTCTTAAAAAATAAATAAATAAATAATAACAAGGCTTACATGACATTACAAACACTTCTCTTCCGTTAAAAATGCTACTTATTTTTGTACCGTATAGGGGTGCGCGGGGCAAAAACCAAAGCAGGGTTAGTTGTAACATGGACTGTTGTTGCACAGGGTTCAGTGATTTGTTTTTCTTGTATTGTTTTCACGTTGGAAAAAAAAACGATCTCCAGCAAATTTATGGAAAGGTATAATGTTTTTTCCAGAGAGTTATTGATGAAAGAGTGTTTTGGTGGCATGTAAGTAATTTTTTTAATCATATGTTTTTTTTTTTTTCGGTTTCTGAGTTGGGTGTGTAAGATGTGATGTCATCTTAATCAGTGTCTTGTTGACTAAAACATAGCATCATTTTGAAATAGTTTGCAGCTCTTAGCAACTTTTTTGGTAGGGTTGAAAATATTTTCACCCAGCGGGGTTAATTGTAACGCTGTGTTACAACTAACCCCTCAGCACTTACAATATGAAAACCTCTAATGTTACCGTAATTCTTGCCATTTTAAATAGGCTACACACTAATGATTGCTTGTTGCCAACAAAATAAATGTGCCTGTCTTATCAAAAATTGTGTGTCAAAATTTATTTTTGTTTATAACTTTAAAATTTATTGAATAAGGTCAAGTCAAAGATTCAATTCATAATGAAATTAATGGCTAAAATCATACTTTGATTTTCATTATCTCAGAATCACGTAACTAAAAAAAAAAAAAATTGTGATATTGTCACGAATTTCCTCGTTTTTTTCATGATCAAATCACAAATTTCTGTTTATGTGTCATTGTCACGTATTGGTTACTCAACTGCCTTTTCCTATTTTCAAACCATTTTCGCTTTGGTTTAGGGTTAGATTTGGTGTTTGCGTTAGGATGTCACTTTAAGTATTGGTTTATAATTTTTTTAAATATATTTTCTGAATTTTAAACCAATGTTGCCTGGGGTAAGAAAATAAGACAAAACTGTTGGAAATGTGGAAATTTGTGACAATATCACAAAAAAAAATAATCAAAAGGTTACGTGACTAAGCTGCAAAAAAATGATTTTCAAGAAAAAATAATCTTAGTATTTTTGTCTTGTTGTTTTCAGTAAAAATATCTAAAAATTCTTAAATTAAGATGCTTTTTCTTGATGAGCAAAACGACCCAAGAAAATAAGTCTAGTTTTTAGACCATAAATATCAAATTTAAGTTATTTTGTGCATAAAACAAGCAAAAAAAAAAATCTGCAAATGGGGTAGGCAAATTTTTCTTGAATTAAGTGTTTAAGAAAAATGTACAAGATTTTTTTGCTTACCCCATTGGCAGATTTTTTTGCTTGTTTTATGGACAAAATCACTTACATTTGATATTTTTGGTCTATTAACTAGCTTTTTTCTTGGGTCGTTTTGCTCATCAAAAAAGAAAGATTCTTAATTTAAGAATTTTTAGATATTTTTACTGAAAACAAGACAAAAATACAAAGACATTTTTTTCTTGAAAATATTTTTTTTTTTCAATGTATATCACGAAATTTGTGAGACTGGGCTGTTTTTTTCTCACACATTTAGATATTTGAATTTATTTTTTAATTGAACTATGGTTGTATGAGGGATGAATAGTGTAGATACCCGTCTATTATAGGCAGATATATAAACAATATCCACTTCAAGTAAATAGACAAAATAGTATTGAAATATTTGCCGGCAAATTTGATTTTTAGCAAGTGTTACAACTAACCCCCTGTCTGTTACAATTAACCCCACCTATGGGGTAAGTTTAGTGTAATGGTAGAATTGTAAGTACTAGAAACAAACTTCAAATGGTCATTTGTAGCAGAGGTGTGTGTGTTGCTTGTGTAAAAATATAATTAATCAAACTCCAATATTTTTAAATGATTGAACCAAAACCAAAAAGCGTTAGGTTGTGCCCTGCTAGACAGAGCAAAATTATGGTTTGTAGTAATAATTCACACAAACTAATGATATTGTACTTGTGGAGGTATGGCAACCAAAAAGCAACAGATGTTGATGTCATTTTGGTTAACAGTGCAGGCACTGGAAATGACATCATGACAACGTTGCACATTCTTGTGGTGCCATAAGCCACATTTGACTGTAAGCACACTTTACACTCACAATTTCAAGGCGAAAATGGCTGCAACAAAATGCTTTGAAATAAATTACTTGCAGAGTTAAAAGCATCGTTGCTTTGACTTACTTTAGCCCAATTGTCCTTTTTTAAGTTAAGTGCCTGTTTAGGTGGCCTGGCATATTTCAAAGCATACATTTTGTTCTGTCTTGTTCGGGTTTAGGAAATGAAATAACAAATTCCATTGCCTATCCTCTTAGGATTCCTGGGATCAGTGTTACAAGTACCCCAGGTGCATTTTCTAAACACCATCAAAATGATGAGAGCATTGGATCTTCCAATGTTCCTCTACAGTGCTGAAACCCAAAGATGGCCGATTTCCAGTCACTGTGCAACTGATATCATTGGCTCATCTGTGTTCGAGGGGAGGGGCTTACGATATGTCAGCTGGATGTAAAAGATGCTTTGTAGCACATTTTGCTAGTTAGGCTATAAACTTTATTATAAGTGGTAAACTAAGCGCCATGTGTCTTGAGGTTTCCTTTAATGTTACAAAATATAATATTACACCAGCCATTCATCACCATACTGGACCAGTTAATATGGGTATCTATATTACTATCAATCCAAAGTCACCATATAAACCATATTGTAAACAATTACATATGGAAACTATCACAAAGCACTATGAAGAATCGTTTGGGAAGCGTTTTACACTGTTTAAATGGAAATTGTTTCATTATGGTTATATTGCAGATTTTGCATAAAAAGACTGTTCAGCAAAAACTGAAACTGAAAATAATGATCTGGAGTACAGTACATTATATTAAATGTATATATAAATATATATATATAATATATATATTTATACAACAGTTCTTTCTGGTTCTCGAATCTGATTGGCTAAGAGCTATGCGATATTGTGCTGATAACGGCACAGTAACCGCTTCACCTTTCGTATCATTCCGCCACCTAGTGAATGGAGGTCCTCTAAACAGGCTCATCTCTGAATGGAAACACTGCAGACACACACAACCGCGCTGTTTTGAATCACTCTCCGTGTGTCTCATTAGTTCACTAGCTCATAAATCAGTCTGTGAATCCCAAGTTATTATTCCGTCAAAGATCAGCCCTCTTGGATGTTACGTTAAAGTTAATGGGAGTTATGTCTTGTCACATCGTGTGGACGATTAACACTTGGAAAGAGGAATGTAAACACTCGTTTTTTTCTGGAGCTATATCTCTTATCAGAACACGAAAACACGTGGAACTGCAGGTAAGCACCGCAGCTTTTAAATGTGGACATTGATCATTTATTTAATCGTGACGTGACTATTAAAACATGTTATGAGATATCGCCACTGGTATATTTATAAGCAGCATGCAAAAACATCTCTCTGACACTTATAAAAAACCGTTTTATATAGTACTGACAAGAACGAAGTCTAATAATAACCGAGTGCTCGTATCGCGTTATGATGAAATAGTAAACCAATAGTAACATTATAGAAGTATAGTTTTATTAACTTTTACCTCGCGCCAAAACAATAACAACACAAAAGACACTAAATGTGAATAAGAAAACAAGTAATATTTTCATCATGACACCAAATACTGCTGATTTGATCTAATCAGGCCAACATGAGAGCCAGGGAATCCCTGTCAGAGATGTAGCCCAGAGAGGGCGGTGGTCAGCGGGGCGAGTGAACATTGACGTCCGCTCATGCTTTGGTTCTCATACGTACCGAATCTCACTAAGCAAACGTTCAAACAGGCGCTATCTTTACTAATCGACTGTAGATTTAAATATAATACATATATATTCTCGACTGAACTAATCTTAAAACTACACTTTGTGACCAAGAAATTGTAATATTTAAAAACGGCGAATCCGTCCATTGAGTTAATATGAGATTCAAAGCAGCCGAAAGTGTTACCTGTCACTCTGGCCGCCCTCAAATCCTTGGCGGAAGAAGTAGTTCTCAAACAAAGAGGCTTTTAAAATTACTCCGTTGTTGTTTTCTAGTTTTCGTTTTTCAAACATGTGCCGTCGAACTGTTGTATAAAAGCAATATCGCTCTCGGAGTCGTGTGATATAGCTCTATATCATTACGGCTGTGATTGCCTACAGCACTCGGCCTACGGCTATATCACACTCCTACTCGAGCGATATTGCTTAAATATATATATATATATATATATATATATATATATAACATTTTAAATGCTTACTACCCAGTGTGTTTTAATTTAAACCTGCGTTTCCCACTCAAGCAGCACATCAGATTTTTTCACTTTCAAATCTCACAGTATAAGCATTTTCTAGATGCAAACTCTGTCTGAAGTTGGAAAACTTTTTTTCACTTCGCCAGTATTTGATTAACTTTGGTTCTCAGGAGATTTGTAGTTCAAACAGCCCGACTACACGTCTGTGGTCTTTCGAGCATTACTTTGCGAAAGATCGCTTTCTATTAGCAAATCTAAAAACCTCATTCTCCCTCACACACCCATTTTTCTCCCCTTTTACCCTTGCGTACAGTTAAGTAGTTGTACTACCATCAGGAATCAGTTAAGGTGATTAATAACTCTTATAACTCAAATCCAACGTGCATGAAATGACGCATTGACCTTGGCTTCAGTCAAAAACTAAATCTGCTAATTAAATGTTAGATTTTAGATGAGACACATGTACATGGCTATAAATGAAGCCATTAGCCTCCAAATATTGAGGATACTCAGAGTCTTGTGTTAGTGAATGCAATGAATGAAAGAAGAAAATGTGTGTCTGTGTGTAAACAGACAGATCTCTGTATGAAGTGACACACATCTTGTTTCATTATGGCCCACTGCCCTGCTTATTTCACGAACAAAGGAATCGCAGTCAGTACCCATAACGCTGTGGGTACAGACTGATTCGGTTACGTTCCAATAATCCAAGGGCAGGAAAACACAAAAGGTTCATTGATTTTTATACAGCACAGCTCTATTATATACGACTCCCGACATGCCCGTACTGTATTTCACTGATACTGTTGTGACTGTTACTGCTGAATCCTCTCTAAAGGTGATGTGTTTCATTATCCGTTATTACACACTTTCTCTAACACATGCACGGACGCATACACGCATACAAACACACACAATATTATGCAGTATTAGACCTAAATAAACATATACACATAAAGGTAACATATAAACTTTAAAGATCATAACAGACGTAGACAGACATATAGACGGGTAAACATTTTGGCAGACATGAAATTTATATGTTGTGCTGTCACTTTAAATCCTAATGTAATGCATGGATCCAACATACCAAGGTTCCCCAACCCTTTCTACAGCCTGGACCAGTTTCAGCTTGAAAATGTTTTTGCGGGGTTAAAGGGTGTTGCACATACCTGCTCCATTACTTATTTTTAGTGTCTGTTAGTGCTGAAAATACTACTTTGCAAACTGCATAAAGTTTTAAATGAAAGTACTAGAGGAAGTATAATGGAAGTAGTTACTAGAAGAAAGTTATTAACTACTTAATTTTAGTAGAAGTGTAGAACCACATTTTGGCAAATTGTTTTTACTTTCATTGTTTCCAGAAGGCTGCAGGGGAGATACTTTTTAGTCATTTGCGATGTCACAGAGTTAAACGTCTTCACGTAATGACGTATGATTTGCGGGATATATTTGCAAATGATTCATGAAGTGTTTTAGAAGTATGCTTAAACTCTAATGACAGCAATCCTATGTGATCGAAGATGCGCTGGTACAGAAAGAGAGAGCGCGGGTTGGTACAAAAGTGGAAACAATCAATGTCATCTGAAGTTGGCTCATAGGTTACGTGTACACCAAAGCTTTTAAACCCAATGTCCATCTGACATCGGAACTTAATGTCAAACTGACGTCGGAATATAACGTTAGATTGGCATCAGAACCCAACGTCCATCTAACGTCTGAACCTAACGTCCGTCTGATGTCAGAATCCAACGTCAAAATTTAACGTTGGATTAACGTTGGAATTCAACGCCAAATTAACGTCAGAACTCAAACGTCCGTCTGATGTCAGAACCGTCGGACTCAGATATATCTCAGATATTATTCTAATATTAAATCTTTGTATTTCAGTGTGTAAAGAATGTGGACAACCAGAAATGTCTGTATTGCAGGGATGAAGTGGAAAAGGCCAACGCGGCCTGACTTTAGAACCCAACATTGGACTGACGTCAGAACCCAACTTCTGCAGAAGCGCATCCAAAAACTGGAATCAATGCATCTCTGTTCATACATTTTACATTTATTCAGCTGATTCCTTTATCCAAAGCGATTTAAAATTGAGAGAGCATTTAACTTTTTGTATTTCTGACTGCCAGCTTTCATTCTTGCCAGCTTTCGTTCGTGCGACTCGGAGGCAACTTGTCCAAGACCCGGTACTAGGTCGTGACCCAGTGATTGGGGACCTCTGCTATATACTGTTACACTGCGTTTTTGTTAACATATACTGTTTGTGGGTTTTCTTTCGGAATTGTTTTATCCACACAACAAACTACATTAACATGAATAATAATCATTTTGTGTAAATATGCCTGTTCAAGTGCAAGGAAACATGAACCCAGTATTTGCACACTGTCTGAAGCCTTAAGATGCGGCTTGCTGGGCACGAGCATCGGACTTCTTAAAGAGTACGAGTAGTGCATTGAAATATTTTTGCATCTTCTTTGCTTAAATAATTAAATTGCCAAAGCCTAAAACACGTGCAAATAATAAACTTTTGTCATGTTGTATCACTGGGCAAGTTAGAGCATCGTTCACGCTTGCCCGGGCCATCGGGCACTTCTTGCAAGCCCTGTCTGAAGTAAAGCACACACTTAACATCGATTTGGGAAATCTCTAAATCAATTTTTGTTTTGTTTAACTGAAGATCGATTCAGAGAATCAACATTTTTACCCTTCAGCCTTAATATAACCAATATATGAAGCAAGTATGAAGACGTGCATATTGGAAGTACGTATAATAAATGTTAAATTCTTATCATCTGTTTTTTGAATTTTATACTTTTGTGTATGTATCTCTCTCTCTCTCTCTCTCTCTCTCTCTCTCTCTCTCTCTCTCTCTCTCCCTCTCCCACAGTTTTTGAATACAACACTAAACTCCTTTATCATTGTAATCTCCCTCTCTGTCTCAGCCTCAACCTTGCTTTCTGACCTCAAGCGTTTCTTCACACCTCTCTCTCTCTCGCTCTCTCTTTCTCTCTCTGTGTGTGAGCTACAAGTTGAGACTTTACCTGCCTAGAAGTTTAAACCAGCAGTGCGGGTTGGACTAAGAATTATTGTCAAATTTTACTCTCTCCTCGCCCTCTTATTACTTGGGGCAGCAGAATTGTTGCCATGTTAATATTTCAGGCTGACATTGACACGATGGGGCATGGCTGGGAGCAGGACAGCGAATATCAAAAGATTACAGTACACAAAGACATCAGTCATCCGGAGCAATACATCACCCACTTCCGAGTGAGGAAAGTTGCTGTTCACACACACAGTTCCTCCGTGCAGTTTGTCTACTGTAGTCTGACAGTAATTCAATAGCCCTTTTGGCTCAGACAGACAATACAGTGAGGTCATAAATATCGTATGGACACTTCAAAAATAGTATAAGGTAATAAGAAGTTGCAGCTTGTAGACACTCCTGAGTCCTACACTATACATTCTTAAATATAAAGGTTTTTCAAAGCAATGCTATAGAAGAACCATTTCTGTCAACGGTCCTTAAAGGAACCGTTTATAGTCTAAAGAACATTTTCCCACTACAAATAATCTTTTGTGTTTTTCGGATGTTCTTTACAGAATCGAAAACAAGCAAATGAAAATAAAGCACAGAAAGGTTACAGAGAACAGAAGCGGCAGCCCACCCAATTTGATGTACCATTAGTGCAAGAAATCACTGTTGACTAATAAGGTGAAGAGGAGAAACAACTTCTGTTTTAAAAGCTTATGAGCTGCTTGTTTAGCTTTTAAAACAAGAAAGATGTTTCAAAATACTAAAAGCGTAACTAAATGGCTCACTGAGAAACATTAAATTGCCAAGACTTAAAAGATTATTGCACTTTTATAAGACAAGTTCCTGATAATTTACTCATAATTTTTGTCTTTCTTTCTTCAGTTGAAAAGAAATTAAAGTTCACCTATCTCCTTGCAAAAATACGTTATTTTGTGTATTTTGTATAATAATACGTGTTTGCGTGATTTATGGTTCAAAAACACATTATTTTCCACATTTTTGTAGCTCCGGATATCTCAGCTTTCCTCAAACTCACTGATTTTGTACAAAACTCATCAATCATTTGAAAAGTGCTGTGTTCCTGTTTGGCCAGCTAATCTATACGTTGTGATTGGCCTGAATACCTCTGACGTCAGCCGGAAATGGGACGCTCCTTACCATGTTTGAAAGATTCACGTACAATGCAATGCTAACAGGAGTTAAAGGGGACATTCCATGAAAATCAGACTTTTTCCATGTTTAAGTGCTATAATCGGGTCCCCAGTGCTTCTACCAACCCAGAAAACATGAAAAATAGCAACCCTGTAACTTTGTTTTGGTAAGGCTCTCTCTGCAAGCATGTGAATAAATAGGTCATGCGGATTTCGCTCCCCCCATGACGTAGGTAAGGGCTCCAATTATAATGATACCGCCCCTTCAACTGCGCTATCCAACCATGAACGGCCTCACGAGTGCGATAGACAGAGAGAAAGAATGACTGACAGCACGACGCGTTTGTATTCCATCAAACACAAACAGGAGCCTACAATCTTATAACTTGTAGTTTTAATAATCTTTCTAAAGATTGAATCAACGTTCTAAAGGATTAACGTTACCTTAGTGCAAGAGAGAGAGAGCGAGTGAGCGAACGAACGAGAGAGAGAGCAACGCGACGGTTCGCTTTCAAGCAAGTTATGTTGTTTAATATGTTTCTCTGAAGTTTATATGAATGAACACGAGGATTAATGCACTGCACGAGACAGAGTGAGTGAACAACGCGTATTCACTATCATACACAATAAGTAAATATGTTGTTTAATGTTTCTCTGAAGTTTCAAATGAATGAGGAGTTACAAAATAGATGAGAGACTGACAGAAACGCGAATGTGTTCAATATGTGTGCACAATAAACTTAAACATGTCATTTGATCTGTTTCTCTAAAGTTTAAGCATTAAACGTGTTGTTTTATTACAGATCATTTAAATGTGCTCGTGTGGTTTGGTCAAAAAGCAAACTTCTGAGTGTTTGTGGACGTGTATTTTATTGTAACATGCTGAAACTCATTATGCCTGTTTAAAACAAGGGCAACATGAGACCTTAAGTCTTTATTTTTATTCCACAATGTTCCCCATCTACTGATAAACATGTATTTAGTATGCATAAAACAGATAATTGACTTTTTAAACTTGTTCATCTTTATAATGCTTAACATCGCTCACAAACTTCTTTCGTGAGAGAATCTCCCTCGATGTTCTGTCAGCTCTACAGCGGGAGCGCTTGAGACTCCGCCCACCTGAGCAGCTCGTTTGGATTTAAAGGGATACACACAAAAACGGTGCATTTTTGCTCAGCCCCATAAATTGCCTATTTTAACATGCCACAATAAATTACCTATATGGTATTTTGAGCTAAAACTTCACATATGTACTCTGGGGACATCAAAGATTTATTTAATATCTTAAAAACGTCTTCTGGAATGTCCCCTTTAACTTACACGCTGAGACCGAAGTGGAAGGAATTAAAATAATGTCGATCTTTTCCACGTCATCAGTCCTAGGAAGTAAACTGTTGCCTACAATCTGTGGCTGCGTCCAAAACCGCATACTGTACAGCAGGTACTGAATGAGATGAAGTACCTACTTACTTGCCGTTAAAACAGTAGGTACTGTATAGTATTAATCCTGGTAGTATGAATGAGATTCGGACGTACTACATCCGCCATGTTGCTACATCACGTGACATACGTCGTCATCACGTCATGTCATTCCAGCGCGAAAACCGGCGAAAACAGCCGCATGCCTCTTCTTCTTCGTTGGATAACTCCTCTCCCAGGGCATCATGGGATAGGGAAGTGTCCATCGTATGCACACTGCAAAATCTAACCGGAAGTAGTAGGTCATCCGGGTACTTTTCGCATACAGTTTTTCGAATACTATGTATTCGGACATACTACTCGCCTTGCCTACTGCTTTTCGCGTACTATATAGTATGAAGTACGCGGTTTCGGATGCAGCATGTGTCTTTGTTGTAGTCTAAGAAAAGAGATTTACGTTGGAAGTGATAACTTGCATTATCGTTTACTTTGGGGTTTGTACCTTTTGCATATCGTTAATATGTACTAATACACACTTACACACCAAAGGAAATGTAAAATCGTGAATTGGACAAAAGGAGCTCCTTATAGTGGACTTCAATTGAGCCCAACGGTTTGAAGGTCCAAATTGCAGTTTCAAAGAGATCCCAAACGAGGCATACATGTCTTATCTAGTAAATATCAGGAACTTTACTTATGAAAGTGAAGTAATCCTTTAAGACTGCATCACATTGTTCATGAAGAAGTCAATCCCAGAATGCACGGCAATTCGCTTACTGTAAAAATTATTCCAAAATGGCAGATAAAGGAAGACACATCTATCAATTATAAATATGATTCATAGTTAACATTTTATTTCTACTATTGTATCTTAGATGAATATACATATAAGTCAGTTGTTTGAGTCAGCAGTAGTTTATACAGTGGTGGGCGGTGACTTCTTTTCCCAAAGGCGCTTGATGCAAAGTTCGTCACAACATGTATGTTAATTAATTTCAAAATATGTGATCTGTGCGTCGAGTTAACCTATGTGCATCACGTGTCTTGTCAAAATAAGTGCCTGCTGCAGATGCGTCTAAAGGGTTTATGACAAAAGAGACACTTGCGTTTGCCAGATACTCACATAATTTAATGCGTAATCAGAGTTTACTGTTAAGGGAGTGTCTTGCGTGTATTTTGTGAATGTCATAAATGATTTTAACGCGTGTGCAGCAGGCACTTATTTTGACAAAACACATGACGCACATGGTTCACATGACGCAACAAACACATATTTTGAAAACACGAGCAACACACGACACTCCGAACACATATTTTGAATTTGCGCCCCTCGGATGAGCAGTCACGAGCCGCCACTGAGTTTATACACTGTTTTCCAACTAGCCCAACATGCCAACATGACTTGGCATGAGGGTGGGCCAGGACTCTTTGTTTTGCCAACTAATAGCATTGGCAATTAGCTTAGGAAGACGCTAACAGCAATTGGAAGTCAAGTCTCTCATGCACTTTCTGCAATGACCACTATTAGTACAACAGGGTTGTTATTCTATATAAAAGTAATTTTGCGGTCAAGTTTCAGTTAGGATGCTGCCTATTGTATGCTGTATAGAGCAAGATGGCTACAGTAGGTTTTAAAACAGAACTGAGGTCAACAACATATTTTCATTTTCTTGTTTTCTGCCTAGAGGGTGAATTTACAGGCTCATCCTGTTTGAACATCAGCGGTAAAAATAAAAAACTGCTGGCAGGAAGAAAGTAACGGCACATAGAGGTTTCATATAGCAGTTCTGTTGAGATGAGCAGCCGTGAGAAGGCAACAATAGCAGCGTAAACATTTCACAGCAGATGCTCTTCTGTGTGTTTCTGGATAAAGCGCTACTGTGAGCGCTGTGTCACTTCTGTCTCAAAGTACAACAGACAGCAGTGTCGCCACACGTCATGTTTCAGCTGGGACGTCATGTTTCTAGGCCAAAAATGTTTTCGTCCTGTCTGGCGTCTCATATCACAAATGACGTGTCAGTGAAACCCTGCCTAAATTTGCAGCTTGCCTCACAGCAGCCAGCAAACGTCTCATTCACAAGGATCAAATAACAATCTATCTATCTATCTATCTATCTATAAATATCCATCCATAGTATCCATCTATAGGATCCATCCATTGTATCCATCCATCTATCTATCTATTGTATCCATCTATAGTATCTATCTATCGTATCCATCTATCTATCTATTCATATATATAAATATATATCGTATCCATCTACTATTTATCTATAGCATCTACAGTATCTATCCATCCGTCCGTCTGTCCATCCATCCATCCATCCATCTATCATCTATCTATCTATTGTATCCATCTATAGTATCTATATCTTTATCATATCCATCCATCCATCCATCCATCCATCCATCCATCCATCCATCCATCCATCCATATAAATATCTATCTATCGTATCCATCTACTATCTATCTATAGCATATACAGTATCCATCCATCCATCCATCCATCCATCCATCCATCCATCCATCCATCTATCTATCATATCAATCTACTATCTATCTATAGCATCTACAATATCTATCCATCCATCTATATATCCATCTATCATCTATCCATCTATTTATCTATCGTATCCATCCATCCATCTATCATCTATTTTATCTATTCTATCTATTCTATCTATTCTATCTATCTATCTATCTATCTATCTATCTATCTATCTATCTATCTATCTATCTATCTATCTATCTATCTATCTATCTATCTATCTATCTATTGTATCCATCTACTATCTATCTATAGTATATACAGTATCCATCTATCCATCCATAGTATCTGTCTGTCTGTCTGTCTGTCTATATATCTATCTATCTATCAATCCATACCTACCTACCTACCTATCCATCCATCCATCTACTGTATAGATCTATCCATACATCAATCCATGAAAACCGACTGAAAAATGCTCCACCTCAAGCTTTGCTGGCCCACCAGCTAGAACAACTCCAAAACAACACTGAGCAGCATAAACCAACCTGAAACTTCACACAACCTCATGCTGGTCACACCTGCCTTTTTCAGCTGGGTTTCGTTAGGGTGTTGCTTTCTTTTCGTTCTTGCGTCAGCAAACCCAGCCGTAACCATGGCAACAAGCTATACAAAGACCTCAGCTGAGAGTGTCAAAGGTCTTTAAGGGCTTCGCAAATGGATTTGGATGAGACACAGAGGGACGACCGTTGACCCACCTGTTGTTCGCCCCTCTACAAAGAGATAAAAAAGTAGAGAGAACAAGTTTCTTTGGTCACAGGAATGACACTGGCATTCCTCCCTCTCCCGTCGAGATCAAGATTGTGCTGTTAGTGACAGACAGGTTTTTTGGCCTGGTGTGAAAAATCAATGCCATTGAATCTGCACAACAGGTGTATACCGGGCCCCTGTAGATTTAGAGAGGAGAAACACAATTACCTCTCAGTAATGGCTGACTGAGGAGAGATAATGCCAACTCACATAGCCTTGAGGAGGTAGACCCATCAGAGGCACGCACGGCGGCTATATAGGATCTAAACCTGAATGTGTTCCTCCCATTCCCAGAAAGTGGCCATAATACCTCCTCGAAAGCAAATCGGTTGTTAAGTAAATCTATAATCCACAGCTACACTTGAAAAGTGCTGGGTTCTTTCAACCCACGGTTGGATAAAATATAGACAATCCCAACTGCTGGTTTACAATAGAAAATGTCAACATTTGGCCCACCATAAGTTAAAACAATCCTGCATATAGGTTAATTTAAACCCAGCGGTTGGATATTTTTTATAAATTACCCAAGCATGGGTTTAAAACCGCAGCTTTTTTAAAGTGTGCACATCTTATATATGCAGGGCAATGCCAGAAAAGTGTTCAGAAAATCATGTGCACATACAAAAGTCATGCAATGCAACGCTGGTTCTCGAATGGTGCTTTCTAGCTGGTTTCTTCCTTAAACAGGTTTTGTGCAAAGTTGTGGATTTCCATGCCAGGACAAATGCATGCTGTCAATAAAGCAAAAGAGGGTTATACACTGTAAAAAGTCCTTGTTTGCCTTAAATTTTAATCAATTTAAGTAAAAAAATAAAAATGGTGTAACCCTCACTCTTTCTAGGAAATAATTAAACTTTTATTAAAAATCAATGATGTTTCGGCTACCATCAAGGCTTTCATCAGACAAGTTTAATCAATCTAAAATTAAAAATGAATTTAAACTTTCCTGACAAGTGAGTTGCTGCTATAAATCATAAAAAAAGAGTTAATATATCTTAAGGTAATTCAACTTTACTTTTATAATTTATAGCAACACCTCACTAGTCTTAAAATGGCTGGGTTATTTTCAACCCATGCTGGATAAATATTGGATATATCACTGGATTAAAACTAATGCTGGGTTGTTTTAACCCAACTGCTGGATTATTATAACCCATATCTGTCAACACTCCCGTTTTTCCCGGGATTCTCCCGTATTTTTATCTAGGGTGTCTAGGGTGGATTATTTTATATCCAAAACATTCTAAAGTGCATTGATTTTTTTCTGGACGGTTCCCATTTAGCCATCTTTGCTTTCTTGCTTATGGGCTATAGAGTAAAGCAACATGCTTGGATTTCTGAAATCTAATTTATTAGTCTTCTACCTGGAATCAAGCATGGGACCTTTGTGTTTGAAGCTAAGAGTCTTCACCACTACTGGCTTTATTCAAATCCTGTTCGTTTTTGTTAATTACAATGCGAGCATTGAAACCAATACTGGAGATACACAGAGGAACCTCATAAGCCCAGGATTTATTCAACAACACGAATGTCAGAACATCACAGAGGAGCTTACGGGCTTATTGCCTCTTTGTAAATCAAAACTGTAACTACTTTTACCCAAACTGATTATCTTCCCATCCATCTACAATATTGGTACTGCATAGCCACAGATATGTATAAAGCTATGGAAATATTCACACCAGAAAAAACTTTTATTTTCCCTTCCAGCTCTCTATAAAGCAGACTAAGACACAGTTTATTTGTAAATTGTGTGCATGCATAAGGCATTTAGACAGATATATTAAAAGACGCCTGAAAATATTGAGTGTTTCCTCTCATACAAAATAATAATAAAAAAAAAACACTTCTCTACAGTGCATTATGAAATACACACATTCAACTCTAAAAATGCTGTGTAGGCTAATTTACAACCCAGATCTTGGTTAAAAAAGTACTAACCCAACATGTTGGGTTGTAATTTAATCTATCCTGGGTTGTTTTAACCAATTGTTGGGTCAAATATAAAAATGTAATATATTTGTTAAATTAATTTAACCCAACAGTTGTGTCCGTCCCCTTCTGACCCTAGCATTTTGGTAAAAAAAAATCTTTACCTGCTTATTCACATAATTGTACATGCTTAAAAAATGCTGGGTTGTTTCAACCTAAATTGGAGGGTTGTTTTAAAGGGACACTCACAATTTTCTCATTTTCCAGCTGCCCTAGAGTTAAATATTAGATTATTATTGTTTTGGAATCCATTTAGCCAATCTCCGGGTCTGGATGTACCACTTTTAGCATGGCTTGGGCACAATCCATTGAATCTGATTAGACCATTTAGCATCGCGCTTTTTCTATTTAAAACTTGATTCTTCTAGTTACATCGTCTACTAAGAACGACAGAAAATTTAAAGTTGCGATTTTCTAGACAGATATGGCTAGAAACTATACTCTCATTCTGGTAAAAATCAAGGACTTTGCTGCCGTAACATGGCTGCAGCAGACGTAATGGTATTATGCACTGCCCGAAAATAGTTCCCTTAGTAACTTTTAATAGCAGGGGACTTAAGCGGGTCACACACCAGGCGCCGCGCCGTTCTAAAAAAATCGAACACATTGTTTTCTATGAGTATATGCACTCCGGCGCCGACAGGTGGCGCCTGTCCGCTGCGGCCAGCTTTGACTCAGAAAGTTGCTCAAATCCCTGTCGCACAACATAGTGCCACTCACATATTTTAACAGTATATAACATCATATTTGTCCCAAATCGTTAGCGATTAACATTGGCTGCTAACGTATATTTTGCATTTTGAAGTGGACGCTATCTGACTAAGCTTGCGCTATTTAATGTAAGTTGTCCTAGACACGACTCGATGTGGCGCTGAGCTGCGCGTCCGATGTGCGACCCCCTTAAGAGTTAAGTTTTAAATAGGAAAAATATTTTTTTATGTGATGCTAAATGGTCTAATCAGATTCAATGGATTGTGCTAAGCTATGCTAAAAGTGGTAGCGCCAGACCCGGAGATTGGCTAAATGGATTCCAAAACGATAAAAATCTTGATGTTTAACTCTAAGGGAGCTGGAAAATGAGCATATTTTAAGAAATAAAGAAAGTGGAGTGTCCCTTTAACTAATTGTTTATTCAAATATAAACATTGTGGGGGTTAATTTAACCCAACAGCTGGGTTGGTCCCCTTTTGACCCAGCACTGGGTTGAAAATAACCCGGCATTTTTTTGAATGTAGAATCTGCATTTATCACTGCCATTTTACCCAATAAGAGCTTTGTTTCCTTGTGGGCAGTTGTAAAATGTTACATGTACATCTGTTGCCAGCATGCATTTTGTCAACTGCTCCTATCTTTCTTCTACAGTATATCTAATAATATATGTCCTCACAAATACAAGACAGCTGTAATAGTACATTACTTTAATCTGTGTCACGAAGAGAAAAATGACTTGAATCAATGCTTTCAATGCTTGAATCAACTTATTAGAGTTTTCAGTATATTGTCCCATCCTGTCTCGCATTGAGAAAGTATATTGATACATTACCAAAACTTGATATACCATCCAGCCCTAATCGGTAATGTTTCACAACTTTCTTTCTCATGTTCCCCCATCAGTCAGGCTCACAGATTCATTTCGACCAAACCTAAACTAACTTTTACATAACGTTTATAAATGTTATAGTGCATTTAATCTATGCATTAGGGGTTTATTGCTAAATAAAATCATGTGGTTAATAATGAGTATTTATTTGCATGCACAACATGCATTTTGTCATGTGCTCCTCTTTCTTCTACAGTATATCTAATGATATATGTCCCCACAAATCCAACACAGCTGTACACACTTTATCCTGTGACCATAATTCTGATGCGGCTCACACTTTGGCTGATGTACTGTATATAGTGACATTTACTGTATATGTATCTATCTGAAAGTCACTTTTATCCAAAGTGACTTACAGTGGATTTAAGGTATATATAAGGTATATCTTTTATCAGTATACGCATGTTCCCCAAGGATCGAGTCCACAATTTTAATGTTAATGCCGTGCTGTACAAACGGAGTTATGGGAAGAACAATGCATTGTGTCCTCACGATGCATGAGGTTAATAAAACGAGGAAAGTCATTTGTTTCTTTTCAAAGTGTCCTTCTTTGGAACACAAGGCATTATCTTAAAGCATCTGAGTTTCCTGCCATCTCAACTGTTTCCTCCCAGCCATCAAAACAAACTGAAATAAAGAGAATAGGCAACAGTTAATCTTTACAGCGACTGCGAACGCTGTGCTTTAGTAGTCTAGAGAGAAAACTATTGATTGGTCAGAGAGCGTGAAGGAGATCGATTAGCCAGTCATCTCATATGAAGGTGATCCAAGGTGACACCTCGCACTGCTTAGAAAACTCAACAATGGTCCTTTCCGAATATACTGAACATGTTTTATCTGGTTGCCAAAAAATGAAGGAAAGAAAATGTCAGAATCTATAAAAGTGTTTTTTGAATGGAACATTTTCTTCGGAGGGAAATCACAAAGAAGTCAATATGTTTCAGATTCTTCACAAAGATTTCAAATTAAAGGAAATAACTTGGTGTTATTTTTATATGAAGCCAGAAGTGTTAGCACAAATGCAATGTACCCAACAAAAGACCGAATTACGATTTTGAACAAAATGTATATCTCGGTAATGGATGAATGGCTTCCCTGTATGAAAATAAACAGCTGCACAACATGCAAGCTGGTTGGAAAGCTTACATCTGCCCTCGGTGTATATTTCTGGAAAAGCTTCTGTTGCAAAGAAGGGTCACATCAGACCATACCGATATAGATGGTACACTGAGAGCCTAATGTTGTTTGTACTTAAAAAGTAAAGTAATTATGACTAAACGTTACTTAAAAGTTTGCATTTTGGACTTAAATGAACTTAAAATTATCAGTACAAAATGCTGTGAGGAATATCCATAAGTTAAGTGAACGCAAGTTTTGCATGACCCATTATTCAATTAAATTAAGGGAACGAGTTTACTCAACTTATTTGAGTTTTCATTTGTCTCATCCTGTCTCGCATTGAGAAAATATATAGATACCAAAATTCGATATAACATCCAGCCCTAACTGGTAATGTTTCACAACTCTCTCATCAGTGTTGCCAGATGTACGATAATTATCATTTTTGTACTGCAATTTTGACTTCTGTATGATCAATAATGAGATGAATCCCATATTGTACAATAATTTCCACATTTTGTGACACTTCAAATGGTCGTTGCAATCATAGGGGTTCTATACTTATTGATCTATCTGTTGATCCTACGTCTACCATCATAATTGTGAGAAAAAATGCAAATGTGTGTAACGCATGTCTTCTCTATCTTGGTTTTGGCTAGAATAGATACAGCTATGGCCTAAATCTTAGAGATGTTGGGTTTAGGGTTAGGTTTGGAGTAGGATAACAAAAACAGTGCTCATTTGGTGAGATTTCATTATTTTGGCAGTTGCTGTTTCCCTTCTTGCCACAACTCCATCTCTACTTACGCTATGTCTTCTTGGCCAATCATCGTTGAGAATTACTTTTTCCCAGTTGTTTCGACTCTCCGACTAAGGTACACTTAGAGTAGTCATTTATCTACTGGGAAAATCTACACAATTGTTTGTCTAGATATAATAGCTGTAATCTGCAGATTTGACTTGTTTACTAATTTTCTTCCAAATATCATAGTTTTGAGGTTCTGGCAACACTGTTTCTCATGTTCACTCATCACTCAGGCAACAACCTGCACACATTTATCTCTTTCATGTCGTTACCGGACAGATACAAACCAAACAATCCCGGCATGTATTATATTAAAACACAATTATTTATGTCTTGAAGTAAACATAATCCATTAAAAATCGGATTTGGGACATTAGGCCATGTGGCTCTGTGCAGAGCTTGCTCTTAAAGTGACAGTAGCCCCTATTTTTCTGATCTAAAAATGATCTAGTCTGTGACTGGAAAAACATTATATGATCCAAACTTTGAAAAAAACACTATCAAATGGTAAGTAGATCCAGTGTGGAGAAGAGCAGGAACAGTTGGCTTGCAGGTAAATTTGGCGAGCCCTGATGTTCATTCAGACCAAACCTAAATTCGGCTCCAATTAACTTTTTACATAAATTTTATAAATATTATAGTGCATTTACTTTAAAAAAGGTGCCCACGTAATGCTTTAAGGGCTCTACTGCTTAATAAAATCAAGTGTTTAATAATGCGTATTTATTTTAACGTTTAATATTAAGTCATAACTTCTATTTTATGGTTCAACAAAAGCAAATATTTTACTCCTTCAGGAGCAAACCTTTGTGGATGCTATTTACAAAACGCAATTCTTAACATGCCCTGTTCGTGTTTTTTATGAATTTAAAGTCAACATAAAATCAATATCGCCCACAATGCATTTTCTACTCGTAGACTACAGCAGATTACAAACTTAAGGGTTGAAAATGGCCTTTGACTCTAAATTGCAGTATTTGGTTTTATTGTAAACAGATTCAGCCATGAAGCATTTTTTTTAAAATAAGCCAAAAGTCGTCACGTCTTGCAAAACTCACTCTTTTCAAACTTTAGCTCATTCGACATTTTTCCTGCGCAGCCCGAGCTACCTCTCTCATCGTCTGTGCTGGGAATAATCCTGGCAGATACCGCTTATCACCTGAGGCCTGCCAGCTTGCGACAGTCGTTTTGACCATGGCCATGTGGTGTTAATGGAGGGAGGGTAAATGAGGCCTGTGGTAGCTTATAAAGTGCCAACTTTAATGGGCCGATTTGGCTGACGATTCCCGATCCTTTGAGACGTTCCTCGGATCGGCTCGAAAACTTGACTGACAGACTACCTGTCAGTTACTGTCTGTGATTGAGGGCTTGGTGATATTTTTTGTTCATCTTGTTTTTGTAATCAATCGTTTCTCCATTATTGGCTGTCTTCCTTTTAGGTGTCGCTGTCACACCCCGGTGTCTGGGTTTGATTCAGAGCTCAGAATTAGAAATGAAATGGTTCAGAGTTTCTTCACTGGGAGTCCTGAACAGATGGTCCTGTTAAGCACGTATGGAGATCTTGTGTGTTCATTTTTAACTGTTTGTGATCTTTATTGCCAGGCTGAATAAGATAATTATAACAAGATAATTGGCAAATTGTTGGCTTGCTGTGTTTTCACATATTGTAATATTTGCTAGGTAAAAAAAAACAACATATAAATATGTCCATAGCACAAATGGTGTGGCCAAAGGTTGATCCTTTAAACACAGTATTTTTGATTTATGAAACTACACATGATGTTTAATTGCAACTACATCATGTACTGAGCATGATCAACATGAATGCTAAGCACATCCATTCTTCTCTGCGATACAGCATTAGTCCTGAGGTTCTGAGATGAAGGTGCAAATGTCATTACTATGTAAATGCAATGGCAGGACTGGAGGGTAAGAACCAACAATTGATCTGAAAATTGACACGTTGTCTTCCTGCGTGTCCTTCCTAATTCTTGAGCTGGCGGAGAAAAGAAATCCATTTTTTTTCTTCCTGCCTAACTTGCAAGACAGCAACACTTCAGGGCACAGACTTAAACAGATGGCCCGCAGTCATTTTATCTACACAAACAATAGTGCGATATCACAAAGTCATGATGAACATTTGTTTAATGCCCAAAATAGAGTATATTTGGGTAATGATCTGTTTTTGTGATGTATACAGCTGATGCACAAGAAGAATAGCAAACACCGAGAAACTCTATTTAAAGAATTTGTTAGATATATTTAGTATTATTTGGCCATTATTTTCTCAGACCTAAATTGTTTCAAACCTGGATCACTTTTCTTCTGAGGTAAAATCATGCTTTTTTGCTTCCTACAATAAAAATGAATGGAGGCTGGAGCTGTCAAACTTTAAAAAGGTCAAAAAAGCACTGTATAATGATCATAAGAATTATATATTTAAAGAGCACCTATTACTGTACATTGCTAAAAACTATTTTATTGTGTGTATTTGTTGTAATGCAATAAGTTTATTTGGTTTATGGTTCAAATAACACATAATTTACATATACCGTACATTAGGGCACGCTCACACTAGGGCTAACCCAACCAAATCGTGCCCCAGCCCAATTGTCCCGCCTCCCTACTCCCCCAGAAGCGCACACTGTATTTTGAGCGATCCGAATCCAGGCGCGCTTTCGTCATTAGGATGTGATTGTTTTGAAGAAAACAGAAAGTAAAGCCCTCTATTAAAGGAACAGTATGTAAGAAATGTATATCAATTAATCATAAAATGGCCCTGATATGTCACTAGATATTAAGAAATTATTTTCATTTCAAATACTTATATCACTCACAACAGTGGTCCTGCCAGGATATTGTGATTTAAAAAGTGGAGTTGCAGCCCTCAACTGATGTTTATGTTGTCATGTTGTGTATTGGCCACCAGTTGTGTGATTGCAGTACCAGTTTTAGGCACAAGTTTTGTGATTGCAATACCAGTTTTGGCCACAATTCTACATACTGTTCCTTTAACAATGGAGGGTAATGTTAAGTCTGTGTTTGGGTGCGGAATGACACACAGCCCTCTCACATTCCATCATATTGCTTACCATATTTTTCGGTCAAAAAGCTGCGTTGTTTTTCCATATCTTGGCTGGTCCTGCGTCTTATAGTCAGGTGTGCCTTGTAAGTCAGTATGAATTCATTTTGACATTTATGAGGCAAGAGACAACATTACAGTCTACAGCCGGGAGAGTCCACTATATGCAGCTCCTGTATTTATGTAATTCAATGGATTCAGTAATGTGGAATGACGAGTCTGCAAACTTCACGCTAGTTGGCTTGTTCGGTTAATTTAGTCTAGTTCCAGGTAAGTTCTGTATGCTATGGTTTATCGTTTAAATAACTGATAATATTACTTTAACGTACAGACATCTATTCAGTGTGCTGTTCTGCCTGCTATTGTTTAGTTGAATAACTCGCCTTTCCAGATTAAATGTCTGTTGGATTTTGTGTAATAATTTTCTTAATAAACGCGATATATAGTCCACTGCGACTTATATAATTTATTTCGTCGTAATGAGACATTTTTGAATGATTCGGCTTATACTCCGGTGCGGTTTATAGTCCGGAAATACGGTAGTTGATCTGTCACGTGTGCAGCTCAGACATTCACGTAACCCTGCTGCACGCATCAAAAGGTTTTAAAAAGGCAGATGAAGGTGAGTGGTCACGCAGTTGATGTCTCTCATTTTGAACCGCGCACTGGCATGATTTGCAATTACACCGTGCGTTCTGCACCTGAACCCAAGTGTACCGCGCTCGAGGCCACCTCTGCAAACCAGGCAGTGCTTAACCCAAACAAAGAGCGATGCTCTGCCCCTCTAAACACATGATTTTGTACAAAGTTCATTGTTTTAAAAAGCTCTGTGTCCTCCGATTGCCCATCTAACCAGAATGTTGTGATCGGCCTGAATACCTCTGTAGTCACCAAAAAATGTGATGCTCCTTATCATGTTTGAAAGATTAGCTTCCAATGCAATACCGACAGGAGTTAATATCATCTTTACTACCTTATCAGTACAAGCTGAATCTGATCCAGAAAATGCAAATGACCAAGCTGATTGTCAACTTTACCAGCGCGGCTTTAGCAGAATGTAACAGATTGCTAAGATAAGGATAGTAAAACATTAAAACCATGTCTGAATTTGTGATTGAAGAAACGACAAACAACAAGCACTACTCTGCACTGCTCAAGACTTGCGTTTGAATCATGGTTTAAATAGTCAGTGGTGAATTCTTCGAATATGAAAACATAGGCTACTTACAGGCTCTGAGTCAGGCCCTGTCCCAAATGGCGCACTTTCGATCTCGTGGCCTTAAATTACGCATACTCGCTTAGTCAACAAGTCTGTCATTTTTACGCTCTGAAGTGTGCTTATCAGCATCCACTTTGCACCCTTGATGCGGTCTTCTGCTGCAGGCTCCATGCACTTTACCAACCCAGAAGTCCTTGGGAAAGAGCAATCACACGACAAATGGAAGGAGTTGATGCAAACTGATGAGCAACTTCTCCTCCGGAGTCGTCCCAAAATACGACTCCGGTGCACCCTCGTGGACTTGTGTCGAGGGTCTCTAAAGTTTGCACTACATGATTAGTTACAACTTTTTTATGTCTGATACCCAACAACCTTGAGTATCTGTCGATATTGATAATGATCCAATACAATCTCTATCACCCTTTTAATCAATTAAACTGCAAATAACACATTTGTTAGCCTTACAAAAACCTTAAACAGAGCTACAGAACTCAAACGTTTTACTGTGCAATAAATGGCTGTGCAAATTCAAGACTCAATCAAAAAAATTGTCAATACTGCTGCTTAATTTTTTATCTAAATGTTTCAGACTAGTAGCAACATTTTTAGTAAGTCAGCACAAAAATTCTAAATAAAATTTAAGGTGTAACTTTGAACAATTTAAAGTGCAACTTTATGCAAATTCATGTTGCTCAGCAAGTCGCGCTTTACGCCAAGTTGCCATGACAAAGTTCGTGTTTGTATCGGATTGTACCCCCCAACTTCTATGATATTCGATTCGGCCATTTCCACCAATATCGGACTAATATTGATACCGAATATCGGATTGACTTACCCCTATACAGGATGTCATCAAAGGCTATGTCCACACGAAGCCGGTGCATTCCCTATCCGATCATTTTTTTCCTTGCTTTAAAAAAATAATCCGTAAACACGAAACCACTGAAACCGACTGAAAGCTGTGTAGTATATATGCCGGACCAGTATGGGGCGCTGTAATTCTGCCACAGATATACACTATACACGGAGAAGAAGACTTTGAGCATGTGCATAACCAACGTATGGTGTTGTCCATTATTGCTTGTTGGTCACCACAATTGCACAGAAGCAATAGATTTTGCTGTAATAAAGCTAGTAGGCTTTAGTAGCTTCTGAACACAATCACGTAGTCCGCCGTTATTGTTGTTGCTGTTACGTGTGACGCTTCCGACATGTGATGTGATGACGTTTTCGCTTCAAAAAATATACAGATTGGCTGTACAGACGAAATCGCAAGGGTGTCGGTTTCAGATTTATCCACTTTAGGACCCGGTTTCAAAAAATAGCGGATTCAGTCTCCCAAAACGCCAGATCCGTGTGGATGAAACGCCAATACGATAACAAATTTATACGTATACAGTGATATGCGTCTCCGTGTGGACAGCCCCAAAGTCCGGAGTGTGCCATTTGGGACAGGGCCTCAGAGGTGTGTTCACATCAATAGGCAGAGGAAGTAAACCGTTGCATACAATCCGTTTGTTTGTTGTAGTCCAATAAAAGAAATTTAAGTAGGAAACAATAACTTTTGTCATTGTTTACTTTAGGAGCTGGATAATTGGTGCTTTTTAAAGCTTTTAACAGCAAATCCGTATAAAACAAAGTCCTTCAAGCAAAACAAAAGACAGATTTCACTTTTCACAAAGATTTTGGGATTCTCATCTCTGTAAAGGCTGGTTATTCGATTTGCACACCCATCTGTGAACAACTATGGTCCTGGTAGTGTTTCTTTATTTTTAAATATCTTTTTTTTTTACAAATTTTATAAAAATGTTACAGAGTAAAACCGAATATCTTACTGTCAGTCAAAGAAGGTTTTATTTTTTTAACTTGTCTATTGTGTCAAAAAGATTGATTGCCATGGTAAGACAGTAAAAGGGGCCATATAATTTGACTGCTGGTATTTCAAAAAGGGAGAGAAAAAATTGAAATAAGCCCAGGCTGCAAAAATAAACAGATTTGCAGCCATTCGTGTGGAAAAAAGCAGACCAACTGTGTGTGTGTGCATGCGTGTGTGTGTGTGTGTGTGTGCGTGTGTGTGTGTGTGTGTGTGTGTGTGTGTGTGTGTAAGTGAGACACTACTCCATCACTGTACCGCCCAAGTCATTTCTTTCTCTCAGTGTATCCAAACGCTCACGAGGATATGGACAGCTGCCATATTTTTCTCCAGGAAAAAAAATTCAAGGTAAATTGAGCACCTAATTATGGGAAAATTCCATTCCTATAGCATACTACTAAACAGATCATTTTTTTAACCGATCTAGTATTTTGAACCGCTGTGCTATGCATTACAAGACCAAACTACTATCTAAATCCCCTGGCATTTGCCTGCATGACTGCTTGTACCTTCCCTGAATTTCAAATGTGAATCCACATCCCTGACAAAGAGAAATCTTAAGGTTTAAAGGCATGTCCAATTTAAAACAGTGTCATAACAAGGTTACTTTGACACACCATATGCATTTAACTTTAATTCTTTTGGGGGATATTTATGGTTAGAAAATTTCATTGGATTGAGGGATTATCTTTTAGCTTGGATGTGAGCACAACTGCCAGACTTTAAGACAAATATTGGGATACAATCCCCTAATCATTTTTAAAGAAATGTCTCAGGCTACTTTGTAGTCAAAAATCGGATTACATTCCAAGACAGATTCTTTCAAGGTTTGCTCGATACTATAATTTGCCCTTGGAGTGATACTAGCTTTAACTTTATCAATACTACACCAACACTTTTTTACAACGAAACTTCAGTATGAAAGACCAATACAATTAACCCAAATTTCTATTGGATCTTTAATGCGCAGGTTCATTTTAAAGGTGCCATTTGTAAGATATTTGCAGTAAAATATCCAAAAACCACTAGGTCAGTGTTATATATATTTTTTTCCCAGCTGATAACTATCAATATCTCTAATGTTTTCAACTACTTGTAAATCGTGAAAAAATGCCATTCTTAAAAACTACATGACAACAGTGTCGTGGACAAATGCGGAAGTTAGTGTTTAGTGCCTGTCGGGCAACGCGCTTGTATATAGACTACGATTACTCTTTACAACCTGCCGCTGTTTTTTTTTCAGCAAAGACAGCTCCCGTAAGCAAACGGGCCAACCAAACAACCCAAGAAGAGTTTGGGACAAGAAGAGAGAAAGAATGAGGATCAATATCGATGTTGCATTATCTGGATGGAGAGAGCTTCGCGACAACATTTAACTAGACAGAGATGCTGATCTTGCTTGTGTTTTACGCGCAACATGATCTCACAAAGTTCCGTGGGATAGTCACGGAATTTTGTGCTCATTTTTCCATGGCATTCTCACGGATCTCTGCATTTTTCCGTGGCCCTGCTACGGACTGTCTTTTTCCGTGACATTCTCACGGATTGGTTACTCAACTGCTTTTTCCTATTTTCAAACCATTTTCGCTTCGGTTTAGGGTTGGTGTTTGCGTAAGGATGTCACTTTAACTATTGGTTT